>NW_025726401.1:1228703-1535879 GCF_021461395.2 Schistocerca americana
CCATGAAACACAGAAATTGCATCCGAATTTAATACAACAGGCACAATGCCGACTTAAGTACAAGAGGACTGACACTCTAACTTTCTATGATTTGAACCAGTCCTGTGAGTCCAGTTATAGATTCCGATGCTTCACTTCAGGTTTACTGTATCCCTTGGACCTTCTTATTGACGATGAAACACGGAAATTGCATCCGAATTTAATACAAGAAGCACTATGCCGACTTAAGTACAAGAGGACTGACACTCTAACTTCCTATGATTCGAACCCCTCCTGTGAATCCAGTTTTAGATTCCGATGCCTCACTTCAAGTTTACTGTATGCCTTGGACCTTCTTATTGACGATGAAACACAGAAATTGCATCCGAATTTAATACAAAAGGCACAATGCCGACTAAAGTACAAGAGGACTGACACTCTAATTTTCTATGATTTGAACCTCACCTGTGAGTCCAGTTTTAGATTCCGATGCTTCACTTCAGGTTAACTGTACCCCTTGGACCTTCTTATTGACGATGAAACACAGAAATTGCATCCGAATTTAATACAAAAGGCACAACGCCGACTAAAGTACAAGAGGACTGACACTCTAATTTTCTATGATTTGAACCTCACCTGTGAGTCCAGTTTTAGATTCCGATGCTTCACTTCAGGTTAACTGTACCCCTTGGACCTTCTTATTGACGATGAAGCACAGAAATTGCATCCGATTTTAATACAAAAGGAACAATGCCGACTTAAGTACAAGAGGACTGACACTCAAACTTTCTATGATTTGAAGCTCACCTGTGAGTCCAGTTTTAGATTCCGATGCTTCACTTCAGGTTTTCTGTATCCCTTGGACCTTCTTATTGACGATGAAACACAGAAATTGCATCCGAATGTAATACAAAAGGCACAATGCCGACTTAAGTACAAGAAGACATACACTCTAACTTTCTATTATTTGAACCTCTCCTGTGAGTCCAGTTTTAGATTCCGATGCTTCACTTCAGGTTTACTGTATACCTTGGACCTTCTTATTGACGATAAAACACAGAAATTGCATCCGAATTTAATACAAAATGCACAATGCCGACTTAACTACAAGAGGACCGACACTCTAACTTTCTATGATTTGAACATCTCCTGTGAGTCAAGTTTTAGATTCAGATGCTTCACTTCAGTTTTACTGTATCCCTTGGACCTTCTTATAGACGATGAAACACAAAAATTACATCCGAATTTAATACAAAAGGCACAATGCCGACCTAAGTACTAGAGGACTGACACTCTAACATTCTTTGATTTGAACCTCTCCTGTGAGTCCAGTTTTAATTTCCGATGCTTCACTTCAGGTTTACTGTATCCCTTGGACCTTCTTATTGACGATGAAACACCGAAATTGCATCCGAATGTAATACAAAAGACACAATGCCGACTTAAGTACAAGAGGTCTGACACTCTAACTTTCTATGATTAGAACCTCTCCTGTGAGTCCAGTTATCGATTTCGATGCTTCACTTCAGGTTTACTGTATCCCTTGGACCTTCTTATTGATGATGAAACACAGAAATTGCATCCGAGTTTAATACAAAAGGCACAATGCCGACTTAAGTACAAGAGGACTGACACTCTTACTTTCTTTGATTTGTACCTCTCCTGTGATTCCAGTTTTTGATTCCGATGCTTCACTTCAGGTTTTCTGTATCCCTTGGACCTTCTTATTGACGATGAAACACAGAAATTGCATCCGAATGTAATACAAAAGGCACAATGCAGACTTAAGTACAAGAAGACATACACTCTAACTTTCTATTATTTGAACCTCTCCTGTGAGTCCAGTTTTAGATTCCGATGCTTCACTTCAGGTTTACTGTATCCCTTGGACCTTCTTATTGACGATAAAACACAGAAATTGCATCCGAATTTAATACAAAATGCACAATGCCGACTTAAGTACAAGAGGACCGACACTCTAACTTTCTATGATTTGAACCTCACCTGTCAGTCCAGTTTTAGATTCCGATGCTTCACTTCAGGTTTACTGTATCCCTTGGACCTTCTTATTGACGATGAAACCCAGAAATTGCATCCGAAATTAATACAAAAGGCACATTGCCGACTTAAGTACAAGAGGACTGACACTCTAACTTTCTATGATTTGAACCACTCCTGTTTGGCCAGTTTTAGATTCCGATGCTTCACTTCAGGTTTACTGTATCCCTTGGACCTTCTTATTGACGATGAAACACAGAAATTGCATCCGAATTTAATACAAAAGGCACAATGCCGACTTAAGTACAAGAGGACTGACACTCTAACTTTCTATGATTTGAACCTCTCCTGTGAGTCCAGTTTTAGATTCCGATGCTTCACTTCAGGTTTACTGTATCCCTTGGACCTTCTTATTGACGATGAAACACAGAAATTGCATCCGAATTCAATACAAAAGGCACAATGCCGCCTTTAGTACAAGAGGACTGACACTCTATTTTTCTATGATTTAAACCTCACCTGTGAGTCCAGTTTTAGATTCCGATGCTTCACTTCAGGTTTACTGTACCCCTTGGACCTTCTTATTGACGATGAAGCACAAAAACCGCATCTGATTTTAATACAAAAGGAACAACGCCGAGTTAAGTACAAGAGGACTGGCACTCTAACTTTCTATGATTTGAACCTCACCTGTGAGTCCAGTTTTAGATTCCGATGCTTCACTTCAGGTTTACTGTATACCTTGGACCTTCTTATTGACGGTGAAACACAGAAATTGCATCCGAATTTAATACAAAAGGCACAATGCCGACTGAAGTACAAGAGGACTGACACTCTATCTTTCTATCATTTGAACCTCACCTGTGAGTCCAGTTTTAGATTCCGATGCTTCACTTCAGGTTTACTGTATACCTTTGACCTTCTTATTGACGAAGAAACACAGAAATTGCATCCGAATTTAATACAAAAGGCACAATGCCGGCTTAAGTACAAGAGGACTGACACACTAACTTCCTATGATTCGAACCTCTCCTGTGAATCCAGTTTTAGATTCCGACGCCTCACTTCAAGTTTACTGTATCCCTTGGACCTTCTTATTGACGATGAAACACAGAAATTGCATCCGAATTTAATACAAAAGGCACAATGCCGACTAAACCACAAGAGGACTGACACTCTAATTTTCTATGATTTGAACCTCACCTGTGAGTCCAGTTTTAGATTCCGATGCTTCACTTCAGGTTTACTGTATACCTTGGACATTCTTATTGACGATGAAACACAGAAATTGCATCCGAATTTAATACAAAAGGCACAATGCCGACTATAGTACAAGAGGACTGACACTCTAATTTTCTATGATTTGAACCTCACCTGTGAGTCCAGTTTTAGACTCCGATGCTTCTCTTCAGCATTACTGTATCCCTTGGACCTTCTTATTGACGATGAAGCACAGAAATTGCATCCGAATTTAATACAAAAGGAACAATGCCGACTTAAGTACAAGAGGACTGACACTCTAACTTTCTATGATTTGAACCTCACCTGTGAGTCCAGTTTTAGATTCCGATGCTTCACTTCAGGTTTACTGTACCCCTTGGACCTTCTTATTGACGATGAAACACAGAAATTGCATCTGAATTTAATACAAAAGGCACAATGCCGACTAAAGTACAAGAGGACTGACACTCTAATTTTCTATGATTTGAACCTCACCTGTGAGTCCAGTTTTAGATTCCGATGCTTCACTTCAGGTATACTGTACCCCTTGGACCTTCTTATTGACGATGAAGCACAGAAATTGCATCCGAATTTAATACAAAAGGCACAATGCCGACTAAAGCTCAAGAGGACTGACACTCTAATTTTCTATGATTTGAACCTCACCTGTGAGTCCAGTTTTAGATTCCGATGCTTCACTTCAGGTTAACTGTACCCCTTGGACCTTCTTATTGACGATGAAGCACAGAAATTGCATCCGATTTTAATACAAATGGAACAATGCCGACTTAAGTACAAGAGGACTGACACTCTAACTTTCTATGATTTGAACCTCACCTGTGAGTCCAGTTTTAGATTCCGATGCTTCACTTCAGGTTTACTGTACCCCTTGGACCTTTTTATTGACGATGAAACACAGAAATTGCATCTGAATTTAATACAAAAGGCACAATGCCGACTAAAGTACAAGAGGACTGACACTCTAATTTTCTATGATTTGAACCTCACCTGTGAGTCCAGTTTTAGACTCCGATGCTTCACTTCAGGTATACTGTACCAATTGGACTTTCTTATTGACGATGAAGCTCAGAAATTGCATCCGAATTTAATACAAAAGGAACAATGCCGACTTAAGTACAAGAGGACTGACACTCTAACTTTCTATGATATGAACCTCTCCTGTGAGTACAGTTTTACATTCCGATGCTTCACTTCAGGTTTACTGCATCCCTCGGACCTTCTTATTGACGATAAAACACAGAAATTGCATCCGAATTTAATACACGAGGCACAATGCCGACTTAAGTACAAGAGGACTGACACTCTAAGTTTCTATGATTTGAACCTCACCTGTGAGTCCAGTTTTAGATTCCGATGCTTCACTTCAGGTATACTGTACCCCTTGGACCTTCTTATTGACGATGAAGCTCAGAAATTGCATCCGAATTTAATACAAAAGGAACAATGCCGACTTAAGTACAAGAGGACTGACACTCTAACTTTCTATGATTTGAACCTCACCTGTAAGTCCAGTTTTAGATTCCGATGCTTCACTTCAGGTTTACTGTATACCTAGGACCTTCTTATTGACGATGAAACACAGAAATTGCATCCGAATTTAATACAAAAGTTACAATGCCGACTTAAGTACAAGAGTACTGACACTCTTACTTTCTATGATTTGAACCTCACCTGTGAGTCCAGTTTTAGATTCCGATGCTTCACTTCAGGTTTACTGTATACCTTGGACCTTCTTATTGACGATGAAACACAGAAATTGCATCCGAATTTATTACAAAAGGCACAATGCCGACTTAAGTACAAGAGGACTGACACTCTAACTTTCTATAACTTGAACCTCTCCTGTGACTCCAGTTTTCGATTCCGATGCTTCACTTCAGGTTTACTGTATCCCTTGGACCTTCTTATTGACGATGAAAAACAGAAATTGCATCCGAATTTAATACAATAGGCACAATGCCGACTTAAGTACAAGAGGACTGACACTCTAACTTTCTATGATTTGAACCTCACCTGTGAGTCCAGTTTTAGATTCCGATGCTTCTCTTCAGCTTTACTGTATCCCTTGGACCTTCTTATTGACGATGAAGCACAGAAATTGCATCCGAATTTAATACAAAAGGAACAATGCCGACTTAAGTACAAGAGGACTGACACTCTAACTTTCTATGAATTGAACCTCACCTGTGAGTCCAGTTTTAGATTCCGATGCTTCACTTCAGGTTTACTGTACCCCTTGGACCTTCTTATTGACGATGAAACACAGAAATTGCATCTGAATTTAATACAAAAGGCACAATGCCGACTAAAGTACAAGAGGACTGATACTCTAATTTTCTATGATTTGAACCTCACCTGTGAGTCCAGTTTTAGATTCCGATGCTTCACTTCAGGTATACTGTACCCCTTGGACCTTCTTATTGACGATGAAGCTCAGAAATTGCATCCGAATTTAATACAAAAGGAACAATGCCGACTTAAGTACAAGAGGACTGACACTCTAACTTTCTACGATATGAACCTCTCCTGTGAGTACAGTTTTACATTCCGATGCTTCACTTCAGGTTTACTGCATCCCTTGGACCTTCTTATTGACGATGAAACACAGAAATTGCATCCGAATTTAATACAAAAGGCACAATGCCGACTTAAGTACAAGAGGACTGACACTCTTACTTTCTATGATATGAACCTCTCCTGCGAGTACAGTTTTAGATTCCGATGCTTCACTTCAGGTTTACTGCATCCCTTGGACCTTCTTATTGACCATGAAACACAGAAATTGCATCCGAATTTAATACAACAGGCACAATGCCGACTTAAGTACAAGAGGACTGACACTCTAACTTTCTATGATTTGAACCAGTCCTGTGAGTCCAGTTATAGATTCCGATGCTTCACTTCAGGTTTACTGTATACCTTGGACCTTCTTATTGACGATGAAACACAGAAATTGCATCCGAATTTAATACAAAAGGCACAATGCCGACTTACGTACAAGAGGACTGACACTCTTACTTTCTATGATATGAACCTCTCCTGCGAGTACAGTTTTAGATTCCGATGCTTCACTTCAGGTTTACTGCATCCCATGGACCTTCTTATTGACCATGAAACACAGAAATTGCATCCGAATTTAATACAACAGGCACAATGCCGACTTAAGTACAAGAGGACTGACACTCTAACTTTCTATGATTTGAACCAGTCCTGTGAGTCCAGTTATAGATTCCGATGCTTCACTTCAGGTTTACTGTATCCCTTGGACCTTCTTATTGACGATGAAACACGGAAATTGCATCCGAATTTAATACAAGAAGCACTATGCCGACTTAAGTACAAGAGGACTGACACTCTAACTTCCTATGATTCGAACCCCTCCTGTGAATCCAGTTTTAGATTCCGATGCCTCACTTCAAGTTTACTGTATGCCTTGGACCTTCTTATTGACGATGAAACACAGAAATTGCATCCGAATTTAATACAAAAGGCACAATGCCGACTAAAGTACAAGAGGACTGACACTCTAATTTTCTATGATTTGAACCTCACCTGTGAGTCCAGTTTTAGATTCCGATGCTTCACTTCAGGTTAACTGTACCCCTTGGACCTTCTTATTGACGATGAAACACAGAAATTGCATCCGAATTTAATACAAAAGCACAACGCCGTTTAAAGTACAAGAGGACTGACACTCTAATTTTCTATGATTTGAACCTCACCTGTGAGTCCAGTTTTAGATTCCGATGCTTCACTTCAGGTTAACTGTATCCCTTGGACCTTCTTATTGACGCTGAAACACAGAAATTGCATCCGAATTTAATACAAAAGGCACAATGGCGACTTAAGTACAAGAGCACTGACACCCTAACATTCTATGATTTGAACCTCACCTGTGAGTCCAGTTTTAGATTCCGTTGCTTCACTTCAGGTTTACTGTATACCTTTGACCTTCTTATTGACGATGAAACACAAAAATTGCATCCGAATTTAATACAAAAGGCACAATGCCGACTTAAGTACAAGAGGACTGACACTCTTACTTTCTATGATATGAACCTCTCCTGCGAGTACAGTTTTAGATTCCGATGCTTTACTTCAGGTTTATTGCATCCCTTGGACCTTCTTATTGACGATGAAACACAGAAATTGCAACCGAATTTAATACAACAGGCACAATTCCGACTTAAGTACAATAGGACTGACACTCTAACTTTCTATGATTTGAACCACTCCTGTGAGTCCAGTTATAGATTCCGATGCTTCACTTCAGGTTTTCTGTATCCCTTGGACCTTCTTATTGACGATGAAACACAGAAATTGCATCCGAATGTAATACAAAAGGCACAATGCCGACTTAAGTACAAGAAGACATACACTCTAACTTTCTATTATTTGAACCTCTCCTGTAAGTCCAGTTTTAGATTCCGATGCTTCACTTCAGGTTTACTGTATACCTTGGACCTTCTTATTGACGATAAAACACAGAAATTGCATCCAAATTTAATACAAAATGCACAATGCCGACTTAAGTACAAGAGGACCGACACTCTAACTTTCTATGATTTGAACATCTCGTGTGAGTCCAGTTTTAGATTCAGATGCTTCACTTCAGTTTTACTGTATCCCTTGGACCTTCTTATAAACGATGAAACACAAAAATTACATCCGAATTTAATACAAAAGGCACAATGCCGACCTAAGTACTAGACTGACACTCTAACATTCTTTGATTTGAACCTCTCCTGTGAGTCCAGTTTTAATTTCCGATGCTTCACTTCAGGTTTACTGTATCCCTTGGACCTTCTTATTGACGATGAAACACCGAAATTGCATCCGAATGTAATACAAAAGACACAATGCCGACTTAAGTACAAGAGGTCTGACACTCTAACTTTCTATGATTAGAACCTCTCCTGTGAGTCCAGTTATCGATTTCGATGCTTCACTTCAGGTTTACTGTATCCCTTGGACCTTCTTATTGATGATGAAACACAGAAATTGCATCCGAGTTTAATACAAAAGGCACAATGCCGACTTAAGTACAAGAGGACTGACACTCTTACTTTCTTTGATTTGAACCTCTCCTGTGATTCCAGTTTTTGATTCCGATGCTTCACTTCAGGTTTTCTGTATCCCTTGGACCTTCTTATTGACGATGAAACACAGAAATTGCATCCGAATGTAATACAAAAGGCACAATGCCGACTTAAGTACAAGAAGACATACACTCTAACTTTCTATTATTTGAACCTCTCCTGTGAGTCCAGTTTTAGATTCCGATGCCTCACTTCAGGTTTACTGTATCCCTTGGACCTTCTTATTGACGATAAAACACAGAAATTGCATCCGAATTTAATACAAAATGCACAATGCCGACTTAAGTACAAGAGGACCGACACTCTAACTTTCTATGATTTGAACCTCACCTGTCAGTCCAGTTTTAGATTCCGATGCTTCACTTCAGGTTTACTGTATCCCTTGGACCTTCTTATTGACGATGAAACACAGAAATTGCATCCGAAATTAATACAAAAGGCACATTGCCGACTTAAGTACAAGAGGACTGACACTCTAACTTTCTATGATTTGAACCACTCCTGTTTGGCCAGTTTTAGATTCCGATGCTTCACTTCAGGTTTACTGTATCCCTTGGACCTTCTTATTGACGATGAAACACAGAAATTGCATCCGAATTTAATACAAAAGGCACAATGCCGACTTAAGTACAAGAGGACTGACACTCTAACTTTCTATGATTTGAACCTCTCCTGTGAGTCCAGTTTTAGATTCCGATGCTTCACTTCAGGTTTACTGTATCCCTTGGACCTTCTTATTGACGATGAAACACAGAAATTGCATCCGAATTCAATACAAAAGGCACAATGCCGCCTTAAGTACAAGAGGACTGACACTCTAATTTTCTATGATTTAAACCTCACCTGTGAGTCCAGTTTTAGATTCCGATGCTTCACTTCAGGTTTACTGTACCCCTTGGACCTTCTTATTGACGATGAAGCACAGAAACCGCATCTGATTTTAATACAAAAGGAACAACGCCGAGTTAAGTACAAGAGTACTGACACTCTAACTTTCTATGATTGAACCTCACCTGTGAGTCCAGTTTTAGATTCCGATGCTTCACTTCAGGTTTACTGTATACCTTGGACCTTCTTATTGACGGTGAAACACAGAAATTGCATCCGAATTTAATACAAAAGGCACAATGCCGACTGAAGTACAAGAGGACTGACACTCTATCTTTCTATCATTTGAACCTCACCTGTGAGTCCAGTTTTAGATTCCGATGCTTCACTTCAGGTTTACAGTATACCTTTGAAATTCTTATTGACGAAGAAACACAGAAATTGCATCCGAATTTAATACAAAAGGCACAATGCCGGCTTAAGTACAAGAGGACTGACACACTAACTTCCTATGATTCGAACCTCTCCTGTGAATCCAGTTTTAGATTCCGATGCCTCACTTCAAGTTTACTGTATCCCTTGGACCTTCTTATTGACGATGAAACACAGAAATTGCATCCGAATTTAATACAAAAGGCACAATGCCGACTAAAGCACAAGAGGACTGACACTCTAATTTTCTATGATTTGAACCTCACCTGTGACTCCAGTTTTAGATTCCGATGCTTCACTTCAGGTTAACTGTACCCCTTGGACCTTCTTATTGACGATGAAGCACAGAAATTGCATCCGATTTTAATACAAAAGGAACAATGCCGACTTAAGTACAAGAGGACTGACACTCTAACTTTCTATGATTTGAACCTCACCTGTGAGTCCAGTTTTAGATTCCGATGCTTCACTTCAGGTTTACTGTATACCTTGGACCTTCTTATTGACGATGAAACACAGAAATTGCATCCGAATTTAATACAAAAGGCACAATGCCGACTTAAGTACAAGAGGACTGACACTCCTACTCTCTATGATATGACCTCTCCTGCGAGTACAGTTGTAGATTCCGATGCTTCACTTCAGGTTTACTGCATCCCTTGGACCTTCTTATTGACCATGAAACACAGAAATTGCATCCGAATTTAATACAACAGGCGCAATGCCGACTTAAGTACAAGAGGACTGACACTCTAACTTTCTATGATTTGAACCACTCCTGTGATTCCAGTTTTTGATTCCGATGCTTCACTTCAGGTTTTCTGTATCCCTTGGACCTTCTTATTGACGATGAAACACAGAAATTGCATCCGAATGTAATACAAAAGGCACAATGCCGACTTAAGTACAAGAAGACATACACTCTAACTTTCTATTATTTGAACCTCTCCTGTGAGTCCAGTTTTAGATTCCGATGCTTCACTTCAGGTTTACTGTATCCCTTGGACCTTCTTATTGACGATAAAACACAGAAATTGCATCCGAATTTAATACAAAATGCACAATGCCGACTTAAGTACAAGAGGACCGACACTCTAACTTTCTATGACTTGAACCTCACCTGTCAGTCCAGTTTTAGATTCCGATGCTTCACTTCAGGTTTACTGTATCCCTTGGACCTTCTTATTGACGATGAAACACAGAAATTGCATCCGAAATTAATACAAAAGGCACATTGCCGACTTAAGTACAAGAGGACTGACACTCTAACTTTCTATGATTTGAACCACTCCTGTTTGGCCAGTTTTAGATTCCGATGCTTCACTTCAGGTTTACTGTATCCCTTGGACCTTCTTATTGACGATGAAACACAGAAATTGCATCCGAATTTAATACAAAAGGCACAATGCCGACTTAAGTACAAGAGGACTGACACTCTAACTTTCTATGATTTGAACCTCTCCTGTGAGTCCAGTTTTAGATTCCGATGCTTCACTTCAGGTTTACTGTATCCCTTGGACCTTCTTATTGACGATGAAACACAGAAATTGCATCCGAATTCAATACAAAAGGCACAATGCCGCCTTAAGTACAAGAGGACTGACACTCTAATTTTCTATGATTTAAACCTCACCTGTGAGTCCAGTTTTAGATTCCGATGCTTCACTTCAGGTTTACAGTACCCCTTGGACCTTCTTATTGACGATGAAGCACAGAAACCGCATCTGATCTTAATACAAAAGGAACAACGCCGAGTTAAGTACAAGAGGACTGACACTCTAACTTTCTATGACTTGAACCTCACCTGTGAGTCCAGTTTTAGATTCCGATGCTTCACTTCAGGTTTACTGTATACTTTGGACCTTCTTATTGACGATGAAACACAGAAAATGCATCCGAATTTAATACAAAAGGCACAATGCCGTCTGAAGTACAAGAGGACTGACACTTTATCTTTCTATCATTTGAACCTCACCTGTGAGTCCAGTTTTAGATTCCGATGCTTCACTTCAGGTTTACAGTATACCTTTGGCCTTCTTATTGACGAAGAAACACAGAAATTGCATCCGAATTTAATACAAAAGGCACAATGACGGCTTAAGTACAAGAGGACTGACACACTAACTTCCTATGATTCGAACCTCTCCTGTGAATCCAGTTTTAGATTCCGATGCCTCACTTCAAGTTTACTGTATCCCTTGGACCTTCTTATTGACGATGAAACACAGAAATTGCATCCGAATTTAAAACAAAAGGCACAATGCCGACTAAAGCACAAGAGGACTGACACTCTAATTTTCTATGATTTGAACCTCACCTGTGACTCCAGTTTTAGATTCCGATGCTTCACTTCAGGTTTACTGTACCCCTTGGACCTTCTTATTGACGATGAAACACAGAAATTGCATCTGAATTTAATACAAAAGGCACAATGCCGACTAAAGTACAAGAGGACTGACACTCTAATTTTCTATGATTTGAACCTCACCTGTGAGTCCAGTTTTAGATTCCGATGCTTCACTTCAGGTATACTGTACCCCTTGGACCTTCTTATTGACGATGAAGCTCAGAAATTGCATCCGAATTTAATACAAAAGGAACAATGCCGACTTAAGTACAAGAGGACTGACACTCTAACTTTCTACGATATGAACCTCTCTGGTGAGTACAGTTTTACATTCCGATGCTTCACTTCAGGTTTACTGCATCCCTTGGACCTTCTTATTGACGATGAAACACAGAAATTGCATCCGAATTTAATACAAAAGGCACAATGCCGACTTAAGTACAAGAGGACTGACACTCTTACTTTCTATGATATGAACCTCTCCTGCGAGTACAGTTTTAGATTCCGATGCTTCACTTCAGGTTTACTGCATCCCTTGGACCTTCTTATTGACCATGAAACACAGAAATTGCATCCGAATTTAATACAACAGGCACAATGCCGACTTAAGTACAAGAGGACTGACACTCTAACTTTCTATGATTTGAACCAGTCCTGTGAGTCCAGTTATAGATTCCGATGCTTCACTTCAGGTTTACTGTATACCTTGGACCTTCTTATTGACGATGAAACACAGAAATTGCATCCGAATTTAATACAAAAGGCACAATGCCGACTTACGTACAAGAGGACTGACACTCTTACTTTCTATGATATGAACCTCTCCTGCGAGTACAGTTTTAGATTCCGATGCTTCACTTCAGGTTTACTGCATCCCTTGGACCTTCTTATTGACCATGAAACACAGAAATTGCATCCGAATTTAATACAACAGGCACAATGCCGACTTAAGTACAAGAGGACTGACACTCTAACTTTCTATGATTTGAACCAGTCCTGGGAGTCCAGTTATAGATTCCGATGCTTCATTTCAGGTTTACTGTATCCCTTGGACCTTCTTATTGACGATGAAACACGGAAATTGCATCCGAATTTAATACAAGAAGCACTATGCCGACTTAAGTACAAGAGGACTGACACTCTAACTTCCTATGATTCGAACCCCTCCTGTGAATCCAGTTTTAGATTCCGATGCCTCACTTCAAGTTTACTGTATGCCTTGGACCTTCTTATTGACGATGAAACACAGAAATTGCATCCGAATTTAATACAAAAGGCACAATGCCGACTAAAGTACAAGAGGACTGACACTCTAATTTTCTATGATTTGAACCTCACCTGTGAGACCAGTTTTAGATTCCGATGCTTCACTTCAGGTTTACTGTACCCCTTGGACCTTCTTATTGACGATGAAGCACAGAAACCGCATCTGATCTTAATACAAAAGGAACAACGCCGAGTTAAGTACAAGAGGACTGACACTCTAACTTTCTATGACTTGAACCTCACCTGTGAGTCCAGTTTTAGATTCCGATGCTTCACTTCAGGTTTACTGTATACCTTGGACCTTCTTATTGACGATGAAACACAGAAATTGCATCCGAATTTAATACAAAAGGCACAATGCCGTCTGAAGTACAAGAGGACTGACACTCTATCTTTCTATCATTTGAACCTCACCTGTGAGTCCAGTTTTAGATTCCGATGCTTCACTTCAGGTTTACAGTATACCTTTGACCTTCTTATTGACGAAGAAACACAGAAATTGCATCCGAATTTAATACAAAAGGCACAATGCCGGCTTAAGTACAAGAGGACTGACACACTAACTTCCTATGATTCGAACCTCTCCTGTGAATCCAGTTTTAGATTCCGATGCCTCACTTCAAGTTTACTGTATCCCTTGGACCTTCTTATTGACGATGAAACACAGAAATTGCATCCGAATTTAAAACAAAAGGCACAATGCCGACTAAAGCACAAGAGGACTGACACTCTAATTTTCTATGATTTGAACCTCACCTGTGACTCCAGTTTTAGATTCCGATGCTTCACTTCAGGTTTACTGTACCCCTTGGACCTTCTTATTGACGATGAAACACAGAAATTGCATCTGAATTTAATACAAAAGGCACAATGCCGACTAAAGTACAAGAGGACTGACACTCTAATTTTCTATGATTTGAGCCTCACCTGTGAGTCCAGTTTTAGATTCCGATGCTTCACTTCAGGTATACTGTACCCCTTGGACCTTCTTATTGACGATGAAGCTCAGAAATTGCATCCGAATTTAATACAAAAGGAACAATGCCGACTTAAGTACAAGAGGACTGACACTCTAACTTTCTACGATATGAACCTCTCTGGTGAGTACAGTTTTACATTCCGATGCTTCACTTCAGGTTTACTGCATCCCTTGGACCTTCTTATTGACGATGAAACACAGAAATTGCATCCGAATTTAATACAAAAGGCACAATGCCGACTTAAGTACAAGAGGACTGACACTCTTACTTTCTATGATATGAACCTCTCCTGCGAGTACAGTTTTAGATTCCGATGCTTCACTTCAGGTTTACTGCATCCCTTGGACCTTCTTATTGACCATGAAACACAGAAATTGCATCCGAATTTAATACAACAGGCACAATGCCGACTTAAGTACAAGAGGACTGACACTCTAACTTTCTATGATTTGAACCAGTCCTGTGAGTCCAGTTATAGATTCCGATGCTTCACTTCAGGTTTACTGTATACCTTGGACCATCTTATTGACGATGAAACACAGAAATTGCATCCGAATTTAATACAAAAGGCACAATGCCGACTTACGTACAAGAGGACTGACACTCTTACTTTCTATGATATGAACCTCTCCTGCGAGTACAGTTTTAGATTCCGATGCTTCACTTCAGGTTTACTGCATCCCCTGGACCTTCTTATTGACCATGAAACACAGAAATTGCATCCGAATTTAATACAACAGGCACAATGCCGACTTAAGTACAAGAGGACTGACACTCTAACTTTCTATGATTTGAACCAGTCCTGGGAGTCCAGTTATAGATTCCGATGCTTCATTTCAGGTTTACTGTATCCCTTGGACCTTCTTATTGACGATGAAACACGGAAATTGCATCCGAATTTAATACAAGAAGCACTATGCCGACTTAAGTACAAGAGGACTGACACTCTAACTTCCTATGATTCGAACCCCTCCTGTGAATCCAGTTTTAGATTCCGATGCCTCACTTCATGTTTACTGTATGCCTTGGACCTTCTTATTGACGATGAAACACAGAAATTGCATCCGAATTTAATACAAAAGGCACAATGCCGACTAAAGTACAAGAGGACTGACACTCTAATTTTCTATGATTTGAACCTCACCTGTGAGACCAGTTTTAGATTCCGATGCTTCACTTCAGGTTAACTGTACCCCTTGGACCTTCTTATTGACGATGAAACACAGAATTTGCATCCGAATTTAATACAAAAGGCACAACGCCGTTTAAAGTACAAGAGGACTGACACTCTAATTTTCTATGATTTGAACCTCACCTGTGAGTCCAGTTTTAGATTCCGATGCTTCACTTCAGGTTAACTGTACCCCTTGGACCTTCTTATTGACGATGAAGCACAGAAATTGCATCCGATTTTAATACAAAAGGAACAATGCCGACTTAAGTACAAGAGGACTGTCACTCAAACTTTCTATGATTTGAAGCTCACCTGTGAGTCCAGTTTTGGATTCCGATGCTTCACTTCAGGTTTACTGTATACCTTGGACCTTCTTATTGACGATGCAACACAGAAATTGCAACTGAATTTAATACAAAAGGCACAATGCCGACTTAAGTACAAGAGGACTGACACTCTAACTTTCTATGATATGAACCTCTCCTGTGACTACAGTTTTAGATTCCGATGCTTCACTTCAGGTTAACTGTATCCCTTGGACCTTCTTATTGACTCTGAAACACAGAAATTGCATCCGAATTTAATACAAAAGGCACAATGGCGACTTAAGTACAAGAGGACTGACACCCTAACATTCTATGATTTGAACCTCACCTGTGAGTCCAGTTTTAGATTCCGTTGCTTCACTTCAGGTTTACTGTATACCTTGGACCTTCTTATTGACGATGAAACACAGAAATTGCATCCGAATTTAATACAAAAGGCACAATGCCGACTTAAGTACAAGAGGACTGACACTCTTACTTTCTATGATATGAACCTCTCCTGCGAGTACAGTTTTAGATTCCGATGCTTCACTTCAGGTTTACTGCAACCCTTGGACCTTCTTATTAACGATGAAACACAGAAATTGCATCCGAATTTAATACAACAGGCACAATTCCGACTTAAGTACAATAGGACTGACACTCTAACTTTCTATGATTTGAACCACTCCTGTGAGCCCAGTTATAGATTCCGATGCTTCACTTCAGGTTTTCTGAATCCCTTGGACCTTCTTATTGACGATGAAACACAGAAATTGCATCCGAATGTAATACAAAAGGCACAATGCCGACTTAAGTACAAGAAGACATACACTCTAACTTTCTATTATTTGAACCTCTCCTGTGAGTCCAGTTTTAGATTCCGATGCTTCACTTCAGGTTTACTGTATACCTTGGACCTTCTTATTGACGATAAAACACAGAAATTGCATCCAAATTTAATACAAAATGCACAATGCCGACTTAAGTACAAGAGGACCGACACTCTAACTTTCTATGATTTGAACATCTCGTGTGAGTCCAGTTTTCGATTCAGATGCTTCACTTCAGTTTTACTGTATCCCTTGGACCTTCTTATAAACGATGAAACACAAAAATTACATCCGAATTTAATACAAAATGCACAATGCCGACCTAAGTACTAGAGGACTGACACTCTAACATTCTTTGATTTGAACCTCTCCTGTGAGTCCAGTTTTAATTTCCGATGCTTCACTTCAGGTTTACTGTATCCCTTGGACCTTCTTATTGACGATGAAACACCGAAATTGCATCCGAATGTAATACAAAAGACACAATGCCGACTTAAGTACAAGAGGTCTGACACTCTAACTTTCTATGATTAGAACCTCTCCTGTGAGTCCAGTTATCGATTTCGATGCTTCACTTCAGGTTTACTGTATCCCTTGGACCTTCTTATTGATGATGAAACACAGAAATTGCATCCGAGTTTAATACAAAAGGCACAATGCCGACTTAAGTACAAGAGGACTGACACTCTTACTTTCTTTGATTTGAACCTCTCCTGTGATTCCAGTTTTTGATTCCGATGCTTCACTTCAGGTTTTCTGTATCCCTTGGACCTTCTTATTGACGATGAAACACAGAAATTGCATCCGAATGTAATACAAAAGGCACAATGCTGACTTAAGTACAAGAAGACATACACTCTAACTTTCTATTATTTGAACCTCTCCTGTGAGTCCAGTTTTAGATTCCGATGCCTCACTTCAGGTTTACTGTATCCCTTGGACCTTCTTATTGACGATAAAACACAGAAATTGCATCCGAATTTAATACAAAACGCACAATGCCGACTTAAGTACAAGAGGACCGACACTCTAACTTTCTATGATTTGAACCTCACCTGTCAGTCCAGTTTTAGATTCCGATGCTTCACTTCAGGTTTACTGTATCCCTTGGACCTTCTTATTGACGATGAAACACAGAAATTGCATCCGAAATTAATACAAAAGGCACATTGCCGACTTAAGTACAAGAGGACTGACACTCTAACTTTCTATGATTTGAACCACTCCTGTTTGGCCAGTTTTAGATTCCGATGCTTCACTTCAGGTTTACTGTATCCCTTGGACCTTCTTATTGACGATGAAACACAGAAATTGCATCCGAATGTAATACAAAAGGCACAATGCCGACTTAAGTACAAGAGGACTGACACTCTAACTTTCTATGATTTGAACCTCTCCTGTGAGTCCAGTTTTAGATTCCGATGCTTCACTTCAGGTTTACTGTATCCCTTGGACCTTCTTATTGACGATGAAACACAGAAACTGCATCCGAATTCAATACAAAAGGCACAATGCCGCCTTAAGTACAAGAGGACTGACACTCTAATTTTCTATGATTTAAACCTCACCTGTGAGTCCAGTTTTAGATTCCGATGCTTCACTTCAGGTTTACTGTACCCCTTGGACCTTCTTATTGACGATGAAGCACAGAAACCGCATCTGATTTTAATACAAAAGGAACAACGCCGAGTTAAGTACAAGAGTACTGACACTCTAACTTTCTATGATTTGAACCTCACCTGTGAGTCCAGTTTTAGATTCCGATGCTTCACTTCAGGTTTACTGTATACCTTGGACCTTCTTATTGACGGTGAAACACAGAAATTGCATCCGAATTTAATACAAAAGGCACAATGCCGACTGAAGTACAAGAGGACTGACACTCTATCTTTCTATCATTTGAACCTCACCTGTGAGTCCAGTTTTAGATTCCGATGCTTCACTTCAGGTTTACAGTATACCTTTGACCTTCTTATTGACGAAGAAACACAGAAATTGCATCCGAATTTAATACAAAAGGCACAATGCCGGCTTAAGTACAAGAGGACTGACACACTAACTTCCTATGATTCGAACCTCTCCTGTGAATCCAGTTTTAGATTCCGATGCCTCACTTCAAGTTTACTGTATCCCTTGGACCTTCTTATTGACGATGAAACACAGAAATTGCATCCGAATTTAATACAAAAGGCACAATGCCGACTTAAGTACAAGAGGACTGACACTCCTACTCTCTATGATATGACCTCTCCTGCGAGTACAGTTGTAGATTCCGATGCTTCACTTCAGGTTTACTGCATCCCTTGGACCTTCTTATTGACCATGAAACACAGAAATTGCATCCGAATTTAATACAATAGGCGCAATGCCGACTTAAGTACAAGAGGACTGACACTCTAACTTTCTATGATTTGAACCACTCCTGTGATTCCAGTTTTTGATTCCGATGCTTCACTTCAGGTTTTCTGTATCCCTTGGACCTTCTTATTGACGATGAAACACAGAAATTGCATCCGAATGTAATACAAAAGGCACAATGCCGACTTAAGTACAAGAAGACATACACTCTAACTTTCTATTATTTGAACCTCTCCTGTGAGTCCAGTTTTAGATTCCGATGGTTCACTTCAGGTTTACTGTATCCCTTGGACCTTCTTATTGACGATAAAACACAGAAATTGCATCCGAATTTAATACAAAATGCACAATGCCGACTTAAGTACAAGAGGACCGACACTCTAACTTTCTATGACTTGAACCTCACCTGTCAGTCCAGTTTTAGATTCCGATGCTTCACTTCAGGTTTACTGTATCCCTTGGACCTTCTTATTGACGATGAAACACAGAAATTGCATCCGAAATTAATACAAAAGGCACATTGCCGACTTAAGTACAAGAGGACTGACACTCTAACTTTCTATGATTTGAACCACTCCTGTTTGGCCAGTTTTAGATTCCGATGCTTCACTTCAGGTTTACTGTATCCCTTGGACCTTCTTATTGACGATGAAACACAGAAATTGCATCCGAATTTAATACAAAAGGCACAATGCCGACTTAAGTACAAGAGGACTGACACTCTAACTTTCTATGATTTGAACCCCTCCTGTGAGTCCAGTTTTAGATTCCGATGCTTCACTTCCGGTTTACTGTATCCCTTGGACCTTCTTATTGACGATGAAACACAGAAATTGCATCCGAATTCAATACAAAAGGCACAATGCCGCCTTAAGTACAAGAGGACTGACACTCTAATTTTCTATGATTTAAACCTCACCTGTGAGTCCAGTTTTAGATTCCGATGCTTCACTTCAGGTATACTGTACCCCTTGGACCTTCTTATTGACGATGAAGCACAGAAACCGCATCTGTTCTTAATACAAAAGGAACAACGCCGAGTTAAGTACAAGAGGACTGACACTCTAACTTTCTATGACTTGAACCTCACCTGTGAGTCCAGTTTTAGATTCCGATGCTTCACTTCAGGTTTACTGTATACCTTGGACCTTCTTATTGACGATGAAACACAGAAATTGCATCCGAATTTAATACAAAAGGCACAATGCCGTCTGAAGTACAAGAGGACTGACACTCTATCTTTCTATCATTTGAACCTCACCTGTGAGTCCAGTTTTAGATTCCGATGCTTCACTTCAGGTTTACAGTATACCTTTGACCTTCTTATTGACGAAGAAACACAGAAATTGCATCCGAATTTAATACAAAAGGCACAATGCCGGCTTAAGTACAAGAGGACTGACACACTAACTTCCTATAATTCGAACCTCTCCTGTGAATCCAGTTTTAGATTCCGATGCCTCACTTCAAGTTTACTGTATCCCTTGGACCTTCTTATTGACGATGAAACACAGAAATTGCATCCGAATTTAAAACAAAAGGCTCAATGCCGACTAAAGCACAAGAGGACTGACACTCTAATTTTCTATGATTTGAACCTCACCTGTGACTCCAGTTTTAGATTCCGATGCTTCACTTCAGGTTAACTGTACCCCTTGGACCTTCTTATTGACGATGAAGCACAGAAATTGCATCCGATTTTAATACAAAAGGAACAATGCCGACTTAAGTACAAGAGGACTGACACTCTAACTTTCTATGATTTGAACCTCACCTGTGAGTCCAGTTTTAGAATCCGATGCTTCACTTCAGGTTTACTGTATACCTTGGACCTTCTTATTGACGATGAAACACAGAAATTGCATCCGAATTTAATACAAAAGGCACAATGCCGACTTAAGTACAAGAGGACTGACACTCCTACTTTCTATGATATGACCTCTCCTGCGAGTACAGTTGTAGATTCCGATGCTTCACTTCAGTTTTACTGCATCCCTTGGACCTTCTTATTGACGATGAAACACAGAAATTGCATCCGAATTTAATACAACAGGCGCAATGCCGACTTAAGTACAAGAGGACTGACACTCTAACTTTCTATGATTTGAACCACTCCTGTGAGTCCAGTTATAGATTCCGATGCTTCACTTCAGGTTTACTGTATCCCTTGGACCTTCTTATTGACGATGAAACACAGAAATTGCATCCGAACTTAATACAAGAAGCACTATGCCGACTTAAGTACAAGAGGACTGACACTCTAACTTTCTATGATTTGAACCTCTCCTGTGAGTCCAGTTTTAGATTCCGATGCTTCACTTCAGGTTTACTGTATCCCTTGGACCTTCTTATTGACGATGAAACACAGAAATTGCATCCTAATGTAATACAAAAGGCACAATGCCGACTTAGGTACAAGAAGACATATACTCTAACTTTCTATTATTTGAACCTCTCCTGTGAGTCCAGTTTTAGATTCCGATGCTGCACTTCAGGTTTACTGTATCCCTTGGACCTTCTTATTGACGAAAAAACACAGAAATTGCATCCGAATTTAATACAAAATGCACAATGCCGACTTAAGTACAAGAGGACCGACACTCTAACTTTCTATGATTTGAACCTCACCTGTCAGTCCAGTTTTAGATTCCGATGCTTCACTTCAGGTTTACTGTATCCCTTGGACCTTCTTATTGACGATGAAACACAGAAATTGCATCCGAAATTAATACAAAAGGCACATTGCCGACTTAGGTACAAGAGGACTGACACCCTAACTTTCTATGATTTGAACCACTCCTGTTTGGCCAGTTTTAGATTCCGATGCTTCACTTCAGGTTTACTGTATCCCTTGGACCTTCTTATTGACGATGAAACACAGAAATTGCATCCGAATGTAATGCAAAAGGCACAATGCCGACTTAGGTGCAAGAGGACTGACACTCTAACTTTCTATGATTTGAACCTCTCCTGTGAGTCCAGTTTTAGATTCCGATGTTTCACTTCAGGTTTACTGTATCCCTTGGACCTTCTTATTGACGATGAAACACAGAGATTGCATCCGAATTCAATACAAAAGGCACAATGCCGACTTAAGTACAAGAGGACTGACACTCTAATTTTCTATGATTTGAACCTCACCTGTGAGTCCAGTTTTAGATTCCGATGATTCACTTCAGGTTTACTGCACCCCTTGGACCTTCTTATTGACGATGAAGCACAGAAACCGCATCTGATTTTAATACAAAAGGAACAACGCCGAGTTAAGTACAAGAGGACTGACACTCTAACTTTCTATGATTTGAACCTCACCTGTGAGTCCAGTTTTAGATTCCGATGCTTCACTTCAGGTTTACTGTATACCTTGGACCTTCTTATTGACGATGAAACACAGAAATTGCATCCGAATTTAATACAAAAGGCACAATGCCGACTGAAGTACAAGAGGACTGACACTCTATCTTTCTATCATTTGAACCTCACCTGTGAATCCAGTTTTAGATTCCGATGCTTCACTTCAGGTTTACAATATACCTTTGACCTTCTTATTGACGACGAAACACAGAAATTGCATCCGAATTTAATACAAAAGGCACAATGCCGGCTTAAGTACAAGAGGACTGACACACTAACTTCCTATGATTCGAACCTGTGCTGTGAATCCAGTTTTAGATTCCGATGCCTCACTTCAAGTTTACTGTATCCCTTGGACCTTCTTATTGACGATGAAACACAGAAATTGCATCCGAATTTAATACAAAAGGCACAATGCCGACTAAAGCACAAGAGGACTGACACTCTAATTTTCTATGATTTGAACCTCACCTGTGACTCCAGTTTTAGATTCCGATGCTTCACTTCAGGTTAACTGTACCCCTTGGACCTTCTTATTGACGATGAAGCACAGAAATTGCATCCGATTTTAATACAAAAGGAACAATGCCGACTTAAGTACAAGAGGACTGACACTCTAACTTTCTACGATTTTAACCTCACCTGTGAGTCCAGTTTTAGATTCCGATGCTTCACTTCAGGTTTACTGTATACCTTGGACCTTCTTATTGACGATGAAACACAGAAATTGCATCCGAATTTAATACAAAAGGCACAATGCCGACTTAAGTACAAGAGGACTGACACTCCTACTTTCTATGATATGACCTCTCCTGCGAGTACAGTTGTAGATTCCGATGCTTCACTTCAGTTTTACTGCATCCCTTGGACCTTCTTATTGACGATGAAACACAGAAATTGCATCCGAATTTAATACAACAGGCGCAATGCCGACATAAGTACAAGAGGACTGACACTCTAACTTTCTATGATTTGAACCACTCCTGTGAGTCCAGTTATAGATTCCGATGCTTCACTTCAGGTTTACTGTATCCCTTGGACCTTCTTATTGACGATGAAACACAGAAATTGCATCCGAATTTAATACAAGAAGCACTATGCCGACTTAAGTACAAGAGGACTGACACTCTAACTTTCTATGATTTGAACCTATCCTGTGAGTCCAGTTTTAGATTCCGATGCTTCACTTCAGGTTTACAGTATACCTTTGACCTTCTTAGTGACGATGAAACACAGAAATTACATCCGAATTTAAAACAAAAGGCACAATGCCGGCTTAAGTACAAGAGGACTGACACACTAACTTCCTATGATTCGAACCTCTCCTGTGCATCCAGTTTTAGATTCCGATGCCTCACTTCAGGTTTACTGTATCCCTTGGACATTGTTATTGACGATGAAACACAGAAATTGCATCCGAATTTAATACAAAGGCACAACGCCGACTAAAGTACAAGAGGACTGACACTCGAATTTTCTATGATTTGAACCTCACCTGTGACTACAGTTTTAGATTCCGATGCTTCACTTCAGGTTAACTGTATCCCTTGGACCTTCTTATTGACGCTGAAACACAGAAATTGCATCCGAATTTAATACAAAACGCACAATGGCGACTTAAGTACAAGAGGACTGACACTCTAACATTCTATGATTTGAACCTCACCTGTGAGTCCAGTTTTAGATTCCGTTGCTTCACTTCAGGTTTACTGTATACCTTGGACCTTCTTATTGACGATGAAACACAGAAATTGCATCCGAATTTAATACAAAAGGCACAATGCCGGCTTAAGTACAAGAGGACTGACACACTAACTTCCTATGATTCGAACCTCTCCTGTGAATCCAGTTTTAGATTCCGATGCCTCACTTCAAGTTTACTGTATCCCTTGGACCTTCTTATTGACGATGAAACACAGAAATTGCATCCGAACTTAAAACAAAAGGCTCAATGCCGACTAAAGCACAAGAGGACTGACACTCTAATTTTCTATGATTTGAACCTCACCTGTGACTCCAGTTTTAGATTCCGATGCTTCACTTCAGGTTAACTGTACCCCTTGGACCTTCTTATTGACGATGAAGCACAGAAATTGCATCCGATTTTAATACAAAAGGAACAATGCCGACTTAAGTACAAGAGGACTGACACTCTAACTTTCTATGATTTGAACCTCACCTGTGAGTCCAGTTTTAGAATCCGATGCTTCACTTCAGGTTTACTGTATACCTTGGACCTTCTTATTGACGATGAAACACAGAAATTGCATCCGAATTTAATACAAAAGGCACAATGCCGACTTAAGTACAAGAGGACTGACACTCCTACTTTCTATGATATGACCTCTCCTGCGAGTACAGTTGTAGATTCCGATGCTTCACTTCAGTTTTACTGCATCCCTTGGACCTTCTTATTGACGATGAAACACAGAAATTGCATCCGAATTTAATACAACAGGCGCAATGCCGACTTAAGTACAAGAGGACTGACACTCTAACTTTCTATGATTTGAACCACTCCTGTGAGTCCAGTTATAGATTCCGATGCTTCACTTCAGGTTTACTGTATCCCTTGGACCTTCTTATTGACGATGAAACACAGAAATTGCATCCGAACTTAATACAAGAAGCACTATGCCGACTTAAGTACAAGAGGACTGACACTCTAACTTTCTATGATTTGAACCTCTCCTGTGAGTCCAGTTTTAGATTCCGATGCTTCACTTCAGGTTTACTGTATCCCTTGGACCTTCTTATTGACGATGAAACACAGAAATTGCATCCTAATGTAATACAAAAGGCACAATGCCGACTTAGGTACAAGAAGACATACACTCTAACTTTCTATTATTTGAACCTCTCCTGTGAGTGCAGTTTTAGATTCCGATGCTTCACTTCAGGTTTACTGTATCCCTTGGACCTTCTTATTGACGAAAAAACACAGAAATTGCATCCGAATTTAATACAAAATGCACAATGCCGACTTAAGTACAAGAGGATTGACACTCTAACTTTCTATGATTTGAACCCCACCTGTCAGTCCAGTTTTAGATTCCGATGCTTCACTTCAGGTTTACTGTATCCCTTGGACCTTCTTATTGACGATGAAACACAGAAATTGCATCCGAAATTAATACAAAAGGCACATTGCCGACTTAGGTACAAGAGGACTGACACCCTAACTTTCTATGATTTGAACCACTCCTGTTTGGCCAGTTTTAGATTCCGATGCTTCACTTCAGGTTTACTGTATCCCTTGGACCTTCTTATTGACGATGAAACACAGAAATTGCATCCGAATGTAATGCAAAAGGCACAATGCCGACTTAGGTGCAAGAGGACTGACACTCTAACTTTCTATGATTTGAACCTCTCCTGTGAGTCCAGTTTTAGATTCCGATGTTTCACTTCAGGTTTACTGTATCCCTTGGACCTTCTCATTGACGATGAAACACAGAGATTGCATCCGAATTCAATACAAAAGGCACAATGCCGACTTAAGTACAAGAGGACTGACACTCTAATTTTCTATGATTTGAACCTCACCTGTGAGTCCAGTTTTAGATTCCGATGATTCACTTCAGGTTTACTGCACCCCTTGGACCTTCTTATTGACGATGAAGCACAGAAACCGCATCTGATTTTAATACAAAAGGAACAACGCCGAGTTAAGTACAAGAGGACTGACACTCTAACTTTCTATGATTTGAACCTCACCTGTGAGTCCAGTTTTAGATTCCGATGCTTCACTTCAGGTTTACTGTATACCTTGGACCTTCTTATTGACGATGAAACACAGAAATTGCATCCGAATTTAATACAAAAGGCACAATGCCGACTGAAGTACAAGAGGACTGACACTCTATCTTTCTATCATTTGAACCTCACCTGTGAGTCCAGTTTTAGATTCCGATGCTTCACTTCAGGTTTACAATATACCTTTGACCTTCTTATTGACGACGAAACACAGAAATTGCATCCGAATTTAATACAAAAGGCACAATGCCGGCTTAAGTACAAGAGGACTGACACACTAACTTCCTATGATTCGAACCTGTGCTGTGAATCCAGTTTTAGATTCCGATGCCTCACTTCAAGTTTACTGTATCCCTTGGACCTTCTTATTGACGATGAAACACAGAAATTGCATCCGAATTTAATACAAAAGGCACAATGCCGACTAAAGCACAAGAGGACTGACACTCTAATTTTCTATGATTTGAACCTCACCTGTGACTCCAGTTTTAGATTCCGATGCTTCACTTCAGGTTAACTGTACCCCTTGGACCTTCTTATTGACGATGAAGCACAGAAATTGCATCCGATTTTAATACAAAAGGAACAATGCCGACTTAAGTACAAGAGGACTGACACTCTAACTTTCTACGATTTTAACCTCACCTGTGAGTCCAGTTTTAGATTCCGATGCTTCACTTCAGGTTTACTGTATACCTTGGACCTTCTTATTGACGATGAAACACAGAAATTGCATCCGAATTTAATACAAAAGGCACAATGCCGACTTAAGTACAAGAGGACTGACACTCCTACTTTCTATGATATGACCTCTCCTGCGAGTACAGTTGTAGATTCCGATGCTTCACTTCAGTTTTACTGCATCCCTTGGACCTTCTTATTGACGATGAAACACAGAAATTGCATCCGAATTTAATACAACAGGCGCAATGCCGACATAAGTACAAGAGGACTGACACTCTAACTTTCTATGATTTGAACCACTCCTGTGAGTCCAGTTATAGATTCCGATGCTTCACTTCAGGTTTACTGTATCCCTTGGACCTTCTTATTGACGATGAAACACAGAAATTGCATCCGAATTTAATACAAGAAGCATTATGCCGACTTAAGTACAAGAGGACTGACACTCTAACTTTCTATGATTTGAACCTATCCTGTGAGTCCAGTTTTAGATTCCAATGCTTCACTTCAGGTTTACAGTATACCTTTGACCTTCTTAGTGACGATGAAACACAGAAATTGCATCCGAATTTAAAACAAAAGGCACAATGCCGGCTTAAGTACAAGAGGACTGACACACTAACTTCCTATGATTCGAACCTCTCCTGTGCATCCAGTTTTAGATTCCGATGCCTCACTTCAGGTTTACTGTATCCCTTGGACATTGTTATTGACGATGAAACACAGAAATTGCATCCGAATTTAATACAAAGGCACAACGCCGACTAAAGTACAAGAGGACTGACACTCGAATTTTCTATGATTTGAACCTCACCTGTGACTACAGTTTTAGATTCCGATGCTTCACTTCAGGTTAACTGTATCCCTTGGACCTTCTTATTGACGCTGAAACACAGAAATTGCATCCGAATTTAATACAAAAGGCACAATGGCGACTTAAGTACAAGAGGACTGACACTCTAACATTCTATGATTTGAACCTCACCTGTGAGTCCAGTTTTAGATTCCGTTGCTTCACTTCAGGTTTACTGTATACCTTGGACCTTCTTATTGACGATGAAACACAGAAATTGCATCCGAATTTAATACAAAAGGCACAATGCCGACTTAAGTACAAGAGGACTGACACTCATACTTTCTATGAAATGAACCTCTCCTGCGAGTACAGTTTTAGATTCCGATGCTTCACTTCAGGTATACTGCATCCCTTGGACCTTCTTATTGACGATGAAACACAGAAATTGCATCCGAATTTAATACAAGAAGCACTATGCCGACTTAAGTACAAGAGGACTGACACTCTAACTTTCTATGATTTGAACCTATCCTGTGAGTCCAGTTTTAGATTCCGATGCTTCACTTCAGGTTTACAGTATACCTTTGACCTTCTTAGTGACGATGAAACACAGAAATTGCATCCGAATTTAAAACAAAAGGCACAATGCCGGCTTAAGTACAAGAGGACTGACACACTAACTTCCTATGATTCGAACCTCTCCTGTGCATCCAGTTTTAGATTCCGATGCCTCACTTCATGTTTACTGTATCCCTTGGACATTGTTATTGACGATGAAACACAGAAATTGCAACCGAATTTTATACAAAAGGCACAACGCCGACTAAAGTACAAGAGGACTGACACTCTAATTTTCTATGATTTGAACCTCACCTGTGAGTCCAGTTTTAGATTCCGATGCTTCACTTCAGGTTAACTGTACCCCTTGGACCACCTTATTGACGATGAAGCACAGAAATTGCATCCGATTTTAATACAAAAGGAACAATGCCGACTTAAGTACAAGAGGACTGACACTCAAACTTTCTATGATTTGAAGCTCACCTGTGAGTCCAGTTTTAGATTACGATTCTTCACTTCTGGTTTACTGTATACCTTGGACCTTCTTATTGACGATGCAATACAGAAATTGCAACTGAATTTAATACAAAAGGCACAATGCCGACTTAAGTACAAGAGGACTGACACTCTAACTTTCTATGATATGAACCTCTCCTGTGACTACAGTTTTAGATTCCGATGCTTCACTTCAGGTTAACTGTATCCCTTGGACCTTCTTATTGACGCTGAAACACAGAAATTGCATCCGAATTTAATACAAAAGGCACAATGGCGACTTAAGTACAAGAGGACTGACACTCTAACATTCTATGATTTGAACCTCACCTGTGAGTCCAGTTTTAGATTCCGTTGCTTCACTTCAGGTTTACTGTATACCTTGGACCTTCTTATTGACGATGAAACACAGAAATTGCATCCGAATTTAATACAAAAGGCACAATGCCGACTTAAGTACAAGAGGACTGACACTCATACTTTCTATGATATGAACCTCTCCTGCGAGTACAGTTTTAGATTCCGATGCTTCACTTCAGGTTTACTGCATCCCTTGGACCTTCTTATTGACGATGAAACACAGAAATTGCATCCGAATTTAATACAACAGGCACAATGCCGACTTAAGTACAATAGGACTGACACTCTAACTTTCTATGATTTGAACCACTCCTGTGAGTCCAGTTATAGATTCCGATGCTTCACTTCAGGTTTACTGTATCCCTTGGACCTTCTTATTGACGATGAGACACGGAAATTGCATCCGAATTTAATACAAGAAGCACTATGCCGACTTAAGTACAAGAGGACTGACACTCTAACTTTCTATGATTTGAACCTCTCCTGTGAGTCCAGTTTTAGATTCCGATGCTTCACTTCAGGTTTACTGTATACCTTGGACCTTCTTATTGACGATGAAACACAGATATTGCATCCGAATTTAATACAAAATGCTCAATGCCGACTTAAGTACAAGAGGACTGACACTCTAACTTTCTATGATTTGAACCTCTCCTGTGAGTCCAGTTTTAGATTCCGATGCTTCACTTCAGGTTTACTGTATCCCTTGGACCTTCTTATTGACGATGAAACACAAAAATTGCATCCGAATTTAATACAAAAGGCACAATGCCGACTTAAGTACAAGAGGACTGACACTCTAAGTTTCTCTGAATTGAACCTCTCTTGTGAGTCCAGTTTTAGATTCCGATGCTTCACTTCAGGTTTACTGTATCTCTTGGACCAACTTATTGACGATGAAGCACAGAAATTACATCCGTTTTTAATACAAAAGGCACAATGCCGACTTAAGTACAAGAAGACATACACTCTAACTTTCTATTATTTGAACCTCTCCTGTGAGTCCAGTTTTAGATTCCGATGCTTCACTTCAGGTTTACTGTATCCCTTGGACCTTCTTATTGACGATAAAACACAGAAATTGCATCCGAATTTAATACAAAATACACAATGCCGACTTAAGTACAAGAGGACCGACACTCTAACTTTCTATGATTTGAACCTCACCTGTCAGTCCAGTTTTAGATTCCGATGCTTCACTTCAGGTTTACTGTATCCCTTGGACCTTCTTATTGACGATAAAACACAGAAATTGCATCCGAATTTAATACAAAATACACAATGCCGACTTAAGTACAAGAGGACCGACACTCTATGATTTGAACCTCACCTGTCAGTCCAGTTTTAGATTCCGATGCTTCACTTCAGGTTTACTGTATCCCTTGGACCTTCTTATTGACGATGAAACACAGAAATTGCATCCGAAATTAATACAAAAGGCACATTGCCGACTTAAGTACAAGAGGACTGACACTCTAACATTCTATGATTTGAACCTCACCTGTGAGTCCAGTTTTAGATTCCGTTGCTTCACTTCAGGTTTACTGTATACCATGGACCTTCTTATTGACGATGAAACACAGAAATTGCATCCGAATTTAATACAAAAGGCACAATGCCGACTTAAGTACAAGAGGACTGACACTCTTACTTTCTATGATATGAACCTCTCCTGCGAGTACAGTTTTAGATTCCGATGCTTCACTTCAGGTTTACTGCATCCCCTGGACCTTCTTATTGACCATGAAACACAGAAATTGCATCCGAATTTAATACAACAGGCACAATGCCTACATAAGTACAAGAGGACTGACACTCTAACTTTCTATGATTTGAACCAGTCCTGTGAGTCCAGTTATAGATTCCGATGCTTCACTTCAGGTTTACTGTATCCCTTGGACCTTCTTATTGACGATGAAACACAGAAATTGCATCCGAATTTAATACAAGAAGCACTATGCCGACTTAAGTACAAGAGGACTGACACTCTAACTTCCTATGATTCGAACCCCTCCTGTGAATCCAGTTTTAGATTCCGATGCCTCACTTCAAGTTTACTGTATGCCTTGGACCTTCTTATTGACGATGAAACACAGAAATTGCATCCGAATTTAATACAAAAGGCACAATGCCGACTAAAGTACAAGAGGACTGACACTCTAATTTTCTATGATTTGAACCTCACCTGTGAGTCCAGTTTTAGATTCCGATGCTTCACTTCAGGTTAACTGTAACCCTTGGACCTTCTTATTGACGATGAAACACAGAAATTGCATCCGAATTTAATACAAAAGGCACAACGCCGACTAAAGTACAAGAGGACTGACACTCTAATTTTCTATGATTTGAACCTCACCTGTGAGTCCAGTTTTAGATTCCGATGCTTCACTTCAGGTTAACTGTACCCCTTGGACCTTCTTATTGACGATGAAGCACAGAAATTGCATCCGATTTTAATACAAAAGGAACAATGCCGACTTAAGTACAAGAGGACTGACACTCAAACTTTCTATGATTTGAAGCTCACCTGTGAGTCCAGTTTTAGATTCCGATGCTTCACGTCAGGTTTACTGTATACCTTGGACCTTCTTATTGACGATGCAACACAGAAATTGCAACTGAATTTAATACAAAAGGCACAATGCCGACTTAAGTACAAGAGGACTGACACTCTAACTTTCTATGATATGAACCTCTCCTGTGACTACAGTTTTAGATTCCGATGCTTCACTTCAGGTTAACTGTATCCCTTGGACCTTCTTATTGACGCTGAAACACAGAAATTGCATCCGAATTTAATACAAAAGGCACAATGCCGACTTAAGTACAAAAGGACTGACACTCTAACTTTCTATGATTTGAACCAGTCCTGTGAGTCCAGTTATAGATTCCGATGCTTCACTTCAGGTTTACTGTATCCCTTGGACCTTCGTATTGACGATGAAACACGGAAATTGCATCCGAATTTAATACAAGAAGCAGTATGCCGACTTAAGTACAAGAGGACTGACACTCTAACTTCCTATGATTCGAACCCCTCCTGTGAATCCAGTTTTAGATTCCGATGCCTCACTCCAAGTTTACTGTATGCCTTGGACCTTCTTATTGACGATGAAACACAGAAATTGCATCCGAATTTAATACAAAAGGCACAATGCCGACTAAAGTACAAGAGGACTGACACTCTAATTTTCTATGATTTGAACCTCACCAGTGAGTCCAGTTTTAGATTCCGATGCTTCACTTCAGGTTAACTGTACCCCTTGGACCTTCTTATTGACGATGAAACACAGAAATTGCATCCGAATTTAATACAAAAGGCACAACGCCAACTAAAGTACAAGAGGACTGACACTCTAATTTTCTATGATTTGAACCTCACCTGTGAGTCCAGTTTTAGATTCCGATGCTTCACTTCAGGTTAACTGTACCCCTTGGACCTTCTTATTGACGATGAAGCACAGAAATTGCATCCGATTTTAATACAAAAGGAACAATGCCGACTTAAGTACAAGAGGACTGACACTCAAACTTTCTATGATTTGAAGCTCACCTGTGAGTCCAGTTTTAGGATCCGATGCTTCACTTCAGGTTTACTGTATACCTTGGACCTTCTTATTGACGATGCAACACAGAAATTGCAACTGAATTTAATACAAAAGGCACAATGCCGACTTAAGTACAAGAGGACTGACACTCTAACTTTCTATGATATGAACCTCTCCTGTGACTACAGTTTTAGATTCCGATGCTTCACTTCAGGTTAACTGTATCCCCTGGACCTTCTTATTGACGCTGAAACACAGAAATTGCATCCGAATTTAATGCAAAAGGCACAATGGCGACTTAAGTACAAGAGGACTGACACCCTAACATTCTATGATTTGAACCTCACCTGTGAGTCCAGTTTTAGATTCCGTTGCTTCACTTCAGGTTTACTGTATCCCTTGGACCTTCTTATTGACGATGAAACACAGAAATTGCATCCGAATTTAATACAAAAGGCACAATGCCGACTTAAGTACAAGAGGACTGACACTCTTACTTTCTATGATATGAACCTCTCCTGCGAGTACAGTTTTAGATTCCGATGCTTCACTTCAGGTTTACTGCATCCCTTGGACCTTCTTATTGACGATGAAACACAGAAATTGCATCCGAATTTAATACAACAGGCACAATGCCGACTTAAGTACAATAGGACTGACGGTCTAACTTTCTATGATTTGAACCACTCCTGTGAGTCCAGTTATAGATTCCGATGCTTCACTTCAGGTTTACTGTATCCCTTGGACCTTCTTATTGACGATGAGACACGGAAATTGCATCCGAATTTAATACAAGAAGCACTATGCCGACTTAAGTACAAGAGGACTGACACTCTAACTTTCTATGATTTGAACCTCTCCTGTGAGTCCAGTTTTAGATTCCGATGCTTCACTTCAGGTTTACTGTATACCTTGGACCTTCTTATTGACGATGAAACACAGAAATTGCATCCGAATTTAATACAAAATGCTCAATGCCGACTTAAGTACAAGAGGACTGACACTCTAACTTTCTATGATTTGAACCTCTCCTGTGAGTCCAGTTTTAGATTCCGATGCTTCACTTCAGGTTTACTGTATCCCTTGGACCTTCTTATTGACGATGAAACTCAGAAATTGCATCCGAATTTAATACAAAAGGCACAATGCCGACTTAAGTACAAGATGACTGACACTCTAAGTTTCTCTGATTTGAACCTCTCATGTGAGTCCAGTTTTAGATTCCGATGCTTCACTTCAGGTTTACTGTATCCCTTGTACCTACTTATTGACGATGAAGCACAGAAATTACATCCGATTTTAATACAAAAGGCACAATGCCGACTTAAGGACAAGATGACAGACACTCTAATTTTCTATGATTTGAACCTCTCCTGTGAGTCTAGTTTTAGATGTCGAGGCTTCACTTCAGGTTTACTGTATCCCTTGGACCTTATTTTTGACGATGAAACACAGAAATTGCATCCGAATTTAATACAAAAGGCACAATGCCGACTTAAGTACAAGAGGACTGACACTCTAACTTTCTATGATTTGAACATCTCCTGTGAGTCCAGTTTTAGATTCAGATGCTTCACTACAGTTTTACTGTATCCCTTGGACCTTCTTATAAACGATGAAACACAAAAATTACATCCGAATTTAATACAAAAGGCACAATGCCGACCTAAGTACTAGAGGACTGACACTCTAACATTCTTTGATTTGAACCTCTCCTGTGAGTCCAGTTTTAATTTCCGATGCTTCACTTCAGGTTTACTGTATCCCTTGGACCTTCTTATTGACGATGAAACACCGAAATTGCATCCGAATGTAATACAAAAGACACAATGCCGACTTAAGTACAAGAGGTCTGACACTCTAACTTTCTATGATTAGAACCTCTCCTGTGAGTCCAGTTATCGATTTCGATGCTTCACTTCAGGTTTACTGTATCCCTTGGACCTTCTTATTGATGATGAAACACAGAAATTGCATCCGAGTTTAATACAAAAGGCACAATGCCGACTTAAGTACAAGAGGACTGACACTCTTACTTTCTTTGATTTGAACCTCTCCTGTGATTCCAGTTTTTGATTCCGATGCTTCACTTCAGGTTTTCTGTATCCCTTGGACCTTCTTATTGACGATGAAACACAGAAATTGAATCCGAATGTAATACAAAAGGCACAATGCCGACTTAAGTACAAGAAGACATACACTCTAACTTTCTATTATTTGAACCTCTCCTGTGAGTCCAGTTTTAGATTCCGATGCTTCACTTCAGGTTTACTGTATCCCTTGGACCTTCTTATTGACGATAAAACACAGAAATTGCATCCGAATTTAATACAAAATGCACAATGCCGACTTAAGTACAAGAGGACCGACACTCTAACTTTCTATGATTTGAACCTCACCTGTCAGTCCAGTTTTAGATTCCGATGCTTCACTACAGGTTTACTGTATCCCTTGGACCTTCTTATTGACGATGAAACACAGAAATTGCATCCGAAATTAATACAAAAGGCACATTGCCGACTTAAGTACAAGAGGACTGACACTCTAACTTTCTATGATTTGAACCACTCCTGTTTGGCCAGTTTTAGATTCCGATGCTTCACTTCAGGTTTACTGTATCCCTTGGACCTTCTTATTGACGATGAAACACAGAAATTGCATCCGAATTTAATACAAAAGGCACAATGCCGACTAAAGCACAAGAGGACTGACACTCTAATTTTCTATGATTTGAACCTCACCTGTGACTCCAGTTTTAGATTCCGATGCTTCACTTCAGGTTAACTGTACCCCTTGGACCTTCTTATTGACGATGAAGCACAGAAATTGCATCCGATTTTAATACAAAAGGAACAATGCCGACTTAAGTACAAGAGGACGGACACTCTAACTTTCTATGATTTGAACATCACCTGTGAGTCCAGTTTTAGATTCCGATGCTTCACTTCAGGTTTACTGTATACCTTGGACCTTCTTATTGACGATGAAACACAGACATTGCATCCGAATTTAATACAAAAGGCACAATGCCGACTTAAGTACAAGAGGACTGACACTCCTACTTTCTATGATATGACCTCTCCTGCGAGTACAGTTGTAGATTCCGATGCTTCACTTCAGTTTTACTGCATCCCTTGGACCTTCTTATTGACGATGAAACACAGAAATTGCATCCGAATTTAATACAACAGGCACAATGCCGACTTAAGTACAAGAGGACTGACACTCTAACTTTCTATGATTTGAACCACTCCTGTGATTCCAGTTTTTGATTCCGATGCTTCACTTCAGGTTTTCTGTATCCCTTGGACCTTCTTATTGACGATGAAACACAGAAATTGCATCCGAATTTAATACAAAAGGCACAATGCCGACTTAAGTACAAGAGGACTGACACTCTAACTTTCTATGATTTGAACCTCTCCTGTGAGTCCAGTTTTAGATTCCGATGCTTCACTTCAGGTTTACTGTATCCCTTGGACCTTCTTATTGACGATGAAACACAGAAATTGCATCCGAATTCAATACAAAAGGCACAATGCCGCCTTAAGTACAAGAGGACTGACACTCTAATTTTCTATGATTTAAACCTCACCTGTGAGTCCAGTTTTAGATTCCGATGCTTCACTTCAGGTTTACTGTACCCCTTGGACCTTCTTATTGACGATGAAGCACAGAAACCGCATCTGATTTTAATACAAAAGGAACAACGCCGAGTTAAGTACAAGAGGACTGACACTCTAACTTTCAATGATTTGAACCTCACCTGTGAGTCCAGTTTTAGATTCCGATGCTTCACTTCAGGTTTACTGTATACCTTGGACCTTCTTATTGACGATGAAACACAGAAATTGCATCCGAATTTAATACAAAAGGCACAATGCCGACTGAAGTGCAAGAGGACTGACACTCTATCTTTCTATCATTTGAACCTCACCTGTGAGTCCAGTTTTAGATTCCGATGCTTCACTTCAGGTTTACAGTATACCTTTGACCTTCTTATTGACGAAGAAACACAGAAATTTCATCCGAATTTAATAAAAAAGGCACAATGCCGGCTTAAGTACAAGAGGACTGACACACTAACTTCCTATGATTCGAACCTCTCCTGTGAATCCAGTTTTAGATTCCGATGCCTCACTTCAAGTTTACTGTATCCCTTGGACCTTCTTATTGACGATGAAACACAGAAATTGCATCCGAATTTAATACAAAAGGCACAATGCCGACTAAAGCACAAGAGGACTGACACTCTAATTTTCTATGATTTGAACCTCACCTGTGACTCCAGTTTTAGATTCCGATGCTTCACTTCAGGTTAACTGTACCCCTTGGACCTTCTTATTGTCGATGAAGCACAGAAATTGCATCCGATTTTAATACAAAAGGAACAATGCCGACTTAAGTACAAGAGGACTGACACTCTAACTTTCTATGATTTGAACCTCACCTGTGAGTCCAGTTTTAGATTCCGATGCTTCACTTCAGGTTTACTGTATACCTTGGACCTTCTTATTGACGATGAAACACAGAAATTGCATCCGAATTTAATACAAAAGGCACAATGCCGACTTAAGTACAAGAGGACTGACACTCCTACTTTCTATGATATGACCTCTCCTGCGAGTACAGTTGTAGATTCCGATGCTTCACTTCAGTTTTACTGCATCCCTTGGACCTTCTTATTGACGATGAAACACAGAAATTGCATCCGAATTTAATACAACAGGCGCAATGCCGACTTAAGTACAAGAGGACTGACACTCTAACTTTCTATGATTTGAACCACTCCTGTGATTCCAGTTTTTGATTCCGATGCTTCACTTCAGGTTTTCTGTATCCCTTGGACCTTCTTATTGACGATGAAACACAGAAATTGCATCCGAATTTAATACAAAAGGCACAATGCCGACTTAAGTACAAGAGGACTGACACTCTAACTTTCTATGATTTGAACCTCTCCTGTGAGTCCAGTTTTAGATTCCGATGCTTCACTTCAGGTTTACTGTATCCCTTGGACCTTCTTATTGACGATGAAACACAGAAATTGCATCCGAATTCAATACAAAAGGCACAATGCCGCCTTAAGTACAAGAGGACTGACACTCTAATTTTCTATGATTTAAACCTCACCTGTGAGTCCAGTTTTAGATTCCGATGCTTCACTTCAGGTTTACTGTACCCCTTGGACCTTCTTATTGACGATGAAGCACAGAAACCGCATCTGATTTTAATACAAAAGGAACAACGCCGAGTTAAGTACAAGAGGACTGACACTCTAACTTCCTATGATTTGAACCTCACCTGTGAGTCCAGTTTTAGATTCCGATGCTTCACTTCAGGTTTACTGTATACCTTGGACCTTCTTATTGACGATGAAACACAGAAATTGCATCCGAATTTAATACAAAAGGCACAATGCCGACTGAAGTACAAGAGGACTGACACTCTATCTTTCTATCATTTGAACCTCACCTGTGAGTCCAGTTTTAGATTCCGATGCTTCACTTCAGGTTTACAGTATACCTTTGACCTTCTTATTGACGAAGAAACACAGAAATTGCATCCGAATTTAATACAAAAGGCACAATGCCGGCTTAAGTACAAGAGGACTGACACACTAACTTCCTATGATTCGAACCTCTCCTGTGAATCCAGTTTTAGATTCCGATGCCTCACTTCAAGTTTACTGTATCCCTTGGACCTTGTTATTGACGATGAAACACAGAAATTGCATCCGAATTTAATACAAAAGGCACAATGCCGACTAAAGCACAAGAGGACTGACACTCTAATTTTCTATGATTTGAACCTCACCTGTGACTCCAGTTTTAGATTCCGATGCTTCACTTCAGGTTAACTGTACCCCTTGGACCTTCTTATTGACGATGAAGCACAGAAATTGCATCCGATTTTAATACAAAAGGATCAATGCCGACTTAAGTACAAGAGGACTGACACTCTAACTTTCTATGATTTGAACCTCACCTGTGAGTCCAGTTTTAGATTCCGATGCTTCACTTCAGGTTTACTGTATACCTTGGACCTTCTTGTTGACGATGAAACACAGAAATTGCATCCGAATTTAATACAAAAGGCACAATGCCGACTTAAGTCCAAGAGGACTGACACTCCTACTTTCTATGATATGACCTCTCCTGCGAGTACAGTTGTAGATTCCGATGCTTCACTTCAGTTTTACTGCATCCCTTGGACCTTCTTATTGACGATGAAACACAGAAATTGCATCCGAATTTAATACAACAGGCGCAATGCCGACTTAAGTACAAGAGGACTGACACTCTAACTTTTTATGATTTGAACCACTCCTGTGAGTCCAGTTATAGATTCCGATGCTTCACTTCAGGTTTACTGTATCCCTGGGACCTTCTTATTGACGATGAAACACAGAGATTGCATCCGAATTTAATACAAGAAGCACTATGCTGACTTAAGTACAAGAGGACTGACACTCTAACTTTCTATGATTTGAACCTCTCCTGTGAGTCCAGTTTTAGATTCCGATGCTTCACTTCAGGTTTACTGTATCCCTTGGACCTTCTTATTGACGATGAAACACAGAAATTGCATCCGAATGTAATACAAAAGGCACAATGCCGACTTAAGTACAAGAAGACATACACTCTAACTTTCTATTATTTGAACCTCTCCTGTGAGTCCAGTTTTAGATTCCGATGCTTCACTTCAGGTTTACTGTATCCCTTGGACCTTCTTATTGACGACAAAACACAGAAATTGCATCCGAATTTAATACAAATTCCACAATGCCGACTTAAGTACAAGAGGACCGACACTCTAACTTTCTATGATTTGAACCTCACCTGTCAGTCCAGTTTTAGATTCCGATGCTTCACTTCAGGTTTACTGTATCCCTTGGACCTTCTTATTGACGATGAAACACAGAAATTGCATCCGAAATTAATACAAAAGGCACATTGCCGACTTAAGTACAAGAGGACTGACACTCTAACTTTCTATTATTTGAACCACTCCTGTTTGGCCAGTTTTAGATTCCGATGCTTCACTTCAGGTTTACTGTATCCCTTGGACCTTCTTATTGACGATGAAACACAGAAATAGCATCCGAATTTAATGCAAAAGGCACAATGCCGACTTAAGTGCAAGAGGACTGACACTCTAACTTTCTATGATTTGAACCTCTCCTGTGAGTCCAGTTTTAGATTCCGATGCATCACTTCAGGTTTACTGTATCCCTTGGACCTTCTTATTGACGATGAAACACAGAGATTGCATCCGAATTCAATAAAAAAGGCACAATGCCGACTTAAGTACAAGAGGACTGACACTCTAATTTTCTATGATTTGAACCTCACCTGTGAGTCCAGTTTTAGATTCCGATGCTTCACTTCAGGTTTACTGTACCCCTTGGACCTTCTTATTGACGATGAAGCACAGAAACCGCATCTGATTTTAATACAAAAGGAACAACGCCGAGTTAAGTACAAGAGGACTGACACTCTAACATTCTATGATTTGAACCTCACCTGTGAGTCCCGTTTCAGATTCCGATGCTTCACTTCAGGGTTACTGTATACCTTGGACCTTCTTATTGACGATGAAACACAGAAATTGCATCCGAATTTAATACAAAAGGCACAATGCCGACTGAAGTACAAGAGGACTGACACTCTATCCTTCTATCATTTGAACCTCACCTGTGAGTCCAGTTTTAGATTCCGATGCTTGACTTCAGGTTTAAAATATACCTTTGACCTTCTTATTGACGACGAAACACAGAAATTGCATCCGAATTTAATACAAAAGGCACAATGCCGGCTTAAGTACAAGAGGACTGACACACTAACTTCCTATGATTCGAACCTGTCCTGTGAATCCAGTTTTAGATTCCGATGCCTCACTTCAAGTTTACTGTATCCCTTGGACCTTCTTATTGACGATGAAACACAGAAATTGCATCCGAATTTAATACAAAAGGCACAATGCCGACTAAAGCACAAGAGGACTGACACTCTAATTTTCTATGATTTGAACCTCACCTGTGACTCCAGTTTTAGATTCCGATGCTTCACTTCAGGTTAACTGTACCCTTTTTACCTTCTTATTGACGATGAAGCACAGAAATTGCATCCGATTTTAATACAAAAGGAACAATGCCGACTTAAGTACAAGAGGACTGACACTCTAACTTTCTATGATTTGAACCTCACCTGTGAGTCCTGTTTTAGGTTCCGATGCCTCACTTCAGGTTTACTGTATACCTTGGACCTTCTTATTGACGATGAAACACAGAAATTGCATCCGAATTTAATACAAAAGGCACAATGCCGACCTAAGTACAAGAGGACTGACACTCCTACTTTCTATGATATGACCTCTCCTGCGAGTACAGTTGTAGATTCCGATGCTTCACTTCAGTTTTACTGCATCCCTTGGACCTTCTTATTGACGATGAAACACAGAAATTGCATCCGAATTTAATACAACAGGCGCAATGCCGACTTAAGTACAAGAGGACTGACACTCTAACTTTCTATGATTTGAACCACTCCTGTGAGTCCAGTTATAGATTCCGATGCTTCACTTCAGGTTTACTGTATCCCTTGGACCTTCTTATTAACGATGAAACACAGAAATTGCATCCGAATTTAATACAAGAAGCACTATGCCGACTTAAGTACAAGAGGACTGACACTCTAACTTTCTATGATTTGAACCTCTCCTGTGAGTCCAGTTTTAGATTCCGATACTTCACTTCAGGTTTACAGTATACCTTTGACCTTCTTAGTGACGATGAAACACAGAAATTGCATCCGAATTTAATACAAAAGGCACAATGCCGGCTTAAGTACAAGAGGACTGACACACTAACTTCCTATGATTCGAACCTCTCCTGTGCATCCAGTTTTAGATTCCGATGCCTCACTTCAGGTTTACTGTATCCCTTGGACATTGTTATTGACGATGAAACACAGAAATTGCATCCGAATTTAATACAAAAGGCACAACGCCGACTAAAGTACAAGAGGACTGACACTCTAATTTTCTATGATTTGAACCTCACCTGTGAGTCCAGTTTTAGATTCCGATGCTTCACTTCAGGTTAACTGTACCCCTTGGACCTTCTTATTGACGATGAAGCACAGAAATTGCATCCGATTTTAATACAAAAGGAACAATGCCGTCTTAAGTACAAGAGGACTGACACTCAAACTTTCTATGATTTGAAGCTCACCTGTGAGTCCAGTTTTAGATTCCGATGCTTCACTTCAGGTTTACTGTATACCTTGGACCTTCTTATTGACGATGCAACACAGAAATTGCAACTGAATTTAATACAAAAGGCACAATGCCGACCTAAGTACAAGAGGACTGACACTCTAACTTTCTATGATATGAACCTCTCCTGTGACTACAGTTTTAGATTCCGATGCTTCACTTCAGGTTAACTGTATCCCTTGGACCTTCTTATTGACGCTGAAACACAGAAATTGCATCCGAATTTAATACAAAAGGCACAATGGCGACTTAAGTACAAGAGGACTGACACTCTAACATTCTATGATTTGAACCTCACCTGTGAGTCCAGTTTTAGATTCCGTTGCTTCACTTCAGGTTTACTGTATACCTTGGACCTTCTTATTGACGATGAAACACAGAAATTGCATCCGAATTTAATACAAAAGGCACAATGCCGACTTAAGTACAAGAGGACTGACACTCATACTTTCTATGATATGAACCTCTCCTGCGAGTACAGTTTTAGATTCCGATGCTTCACTTCAGATTTACTGCATCCCTTGGACCTTCTTATTGACGATGAAACACAGAAATTGCATCCGAATTTAATACAACAGGCACAATGCCGACTTAAGTACAATAGGACTGACACTCTAACTTTCTATGATTTGAACCACTCCTGTGAGTCCAGTTATAGATTCCGATGCTTCACTTCAGGTTTACTGTATCCCTTGGACCTTCTTATTGACGATGAGACACGGAAATTGCATCCGAATTTAATACAAGAAGCAATATGCCGACTTAAGTACAAGAGGACTAAAACTCTAACTTTCTGTGATTTAAACCTCTCCTGTGAGTCCAGTTTTAGATTCCGATGCTTCACTTCAGGTTAACTGTACCCCTTGGACCTTCTTATTGACGATGAAGCACAGAAATTGCATCCGATTTTAATACAAAAGGAACAATGCCGTCTTAAGTACAAGAGGACTGACACTCAAACTTTCTATGATTTGAAGCTCACCTGTGAGTCCAGTTTTAGATTCCGATGCTTCACTTCAGGTTTACTGTATACCTTGGACCTTCTTATTGACGATGCAACACAGAAATTGCAACTGAATTTAATACAAAAGGCACAATGCCGACCTAAGTACAAGAGGACTGACACTCTAACTTTCTATGATATGAACCTCTCCTGTGACTACAGTTTTAGATTCCGATGCTTCACTTCAGGTTAACTGTATCCCTTGGACCTTCTTATTGACGCTGAAACACAGAAATTGCATCCGAATTTAATACAAAAGGCACAATGGCGACTTAAGTACAAGAGGACTGACACTCTAACATTCTATGATTTGAACCTCACCTGTGAGTCCAGTTTTAGATTCCGTTGCTTCACTTCAGGTTTACTGTATACCTTGGACCTTCTTATTGACGATGAAACACAGAAATTGCATCCGAATTTAATACAAAAGGCACAATGCCGACTTAAGTACAAGAGGACTGACACTCATACTTTCTATGATATGAACCTCTCCTGCGAGTACAGTTTTAGATTCCGATGCTTCACTTCAGATTTACTGCATCCCTTGGACCTTCTTATTGACGATGAAACACAGAAATTGCATCCGAATTTAATACAAAATGCTCAATGCCGACTTAAGTACAAGAGGACTGACACTCTAACTTTTTATGATTTGAACCTCTCCTGTGAGTCCAGTTTTAGATTCCGATGCTTCACTTCAGGTTTACTGTATCCCTTGGACCTTCTTATTGACGATGAAACACAGAAATTGCATCCGAATTTAATACAAAAGGCACAATGCCGACTTAAGTACAAGAGGACTGACACTCTAAGTTTCTCTCATTTGAACCTCTCTTGTGAGTCCAGTTTTAGATTCCGATGCTTCACTTCAGGTTTACTATACCCCTTGGACCTACTTATTGACGATGAAGCACAGAAATCACATCCGATTTTAATACAAAAGGCACAATGCCGACATAAGGACAAGATGACAGACACTCTAATTTTCTATGATTTGAACCTCTCCTGTGAGTCCAGTTTTAGATGTCGACGCTTCACTTCAGGTTTACTGTATCCCTTGGACCTTATTATTGACGATGAAACACAGAAATTGCATCCGAATTTAATACAAAAGGCACAATGCCGACTTATGTACAAGAGGACTGACACTCTAACTTTCTATGATTTGAACATCTCCTGTGAGTCCAGTTTTAGATTCAGATGCTTCACTTCAGTTTTACTGTATCCCTTGGACCTTCTTATAAACGATGAAACACAAAAGTTACATCCGACTTTAATACAAAAGGCACAATGCCGACCTAAGTACTAGAGGACTGACACTCTAACATTCTTTGATTTGAACCTCTCCTGTGAGTCCAGTTTTAATTTCCGATGCTTCACTTCAGGTTTACTGTATCCCTTGGACCTTCTTATTGACGATGAAACACCGAAATTGCATCCGAATGTAATACAAAAGACACAATGCCGACTTAAGTACAAGAGGACTGACACTCTAACTTTCTATGATTAGAACCTCTCCTGTGAGTCCAGTTATCGATTTCGATGCTTCACTTCAGGTTTACTGTATCCCTTGGACCTTCTTATTGATGATGAAACACAGAAATTGCATCCGAATTTAATACAACAGGCGCAATGCCGACTTAAGTACAAGAGGACTGACACTCTAACTTTCTATGATTTGAACCACTCCTGTGAGTCCAGTTATAGATTCCGATGCTTCACTTCAGGTTTACTGTATCCCTTGGACCTTCTTATTGACGATGAAACACAGAAATTGCATCCGAATTTAATACAAGAAGCACTATGCCGACTTAAGTACAAGAGGACTGACACTCTAACTTTCTATGATTTGAACCTCTCCTATGAGTCCAGTTTTAGATTCCGATGCTTCACTTCAGGTTTACTGTATCCCTTATACCTTCTTATTGACGATGAAACACAGAAATTGCATCCGAATGTAATACAAAAGGCACAATGCCGACTTAAGTACAAGAAGACATACACTCTAACTTTCTATTATTTGAACCTCTCCTGTGAGTCCAGTTTTAGATTCCGATGCTTCACTTCAGGTTTACTGTAACCCTTGGACCTTCTTATTGACGATAAAACACAGAAATTGCATCCGAATTTAATACAAAATGCACAATGCCGACTTAAGTACAAGAGGACCGACACTCTAACTTTCTATGATTTGAACCTCACCTGTCAGTCCAGTTTTAGATTAAGATGCTTCACTTCAGGTTTACTGTATCCCTTGGACCTTCTTATTGACGAAGAAACACAGAAATTGCATCCGAAATTAATACAAAAGGCACATTGCCGACTTAAGTACAAGAGGACTGACACTCTAACTTTCTATGATTTGAACCACTCCTGTTTGGCCAGTTTTAGATTCCGATGCTTCACTTCAGGTTTACTGTATCCCTTGGACCTTCTTATTGACGATGAAACACAGAAATTGCATCCGAATTTAATACAAAATGCACAATGCCGACTTAAGTACAAGAGGACCGACACTCTAACTTTCTATGATTTGAACCTCACCTGTCAGTCCAGTTTTAGATTCCGATGCTTCACTTCAGGTTTACTGTATCCCTTGGACCTTCTTATTGACGAAGAAACACAGAAATTGCATCCGAAATTAATACAAAAGGCACATTGCCGACTTAAGTACAAGAGGACTGACACTCCTACTTTCTATGATATGACCTCTCCTGCGAGTACAGTTGTAGATTCCGATGCTTCACTTCAGTTTTACTGCATCCCTTGGACCTTCTTATTGACGATGAAACACAGAAATTGCATCCGAATTTAATACAACAGGCGCAATGCCGACTTAAGTACAAGAGGACTGACACTCTAACTTTCTATGATTTGAACCACTCCTGTGAGTCCAGTTATAGATTCCGATGCTTCACTTCAGGTTTACTGTATCCCTTGGACCTTCTTATTGACGATGAAACACAGAAATTGCATCCGAATTTAATACAAGAAGCACTATGCCGACTTAAGTACAAGAGGACTGACACTCTAACTTTCTATGATTTGAACCTCTCCTGTGAGTCCAGTTTTAGATTCCGATGCTTCACTTCAGGTTTACTGTATCCCTTATACCTTCTTATTGACGAAGAAACACAGAAATTGCATCCGAAATTAATACAAAAGGCACATTGCCGACTTAAGTACAAGAGGACTGACACTCTAACTTTCTATGATTTGAACCACTCCTGTTTGGCCAGTTTTAGATTCCGATGCTTCTCTTCAGGTTTACTGTATCCCTTGGACCTTCTTATTGACGATGAAACACAGAAATTGCATCCGAATTTAATACAAAAGGCACAATGCCGACTTAAGTACAAGAGGACTGACACTCTAACTTTCTATGATTTGAACCTCTCCTGTGAGTCCAGTTTTAGATTCCGATGCTTCACTTCAGGTTTACTGTATCCCTTGGACCTTCTTATTGACGATGAAACACAGAGATTGCATCCGAAATCAATACAAAAGGCACAATGCCGACTTAAGTACAAGAGGACTGACACTCTAATTTTCTATGATGAACCTCACCTGTGAGTCCAGTTTTAGATTCCGATGCTTCACTTCAGGTTTACTATACCCCTTGGACCTTCTTATTGACGATGAAGCACAGAAACCGCATCTGATTTTAATACAAAAGGAACAACGCCGAGTTAAGTTTAAGAGGACTGACACTCTAACTTTCTATGATTTGAACCTCACCTGTGAGTCCAGTTTTAGATTCCGATGCTTCACTTCAGGTTTACTGTATACCTTGGACCTTCTTATTGACGATGAAACACAGAAATTGCATCCGAATTTAATACAAAAGGCACAATGCCGACTGAAGTACAAGAGGACTGACACTCTATCTTTCTATCATTTGAACCTCACCTGTGAGTCCAGTTTTTGATTCCGATGCTTCACTTCAGGCTTACAGTATACCTTTGACCTTCTTATTGACAACGAAACACAGAAATTGCATCCGAATTTAATACAAAAGGCACAATGCCGGCTTAAGTACAAGAGGACTGACACACTAACTTCCTATGAATCGAACCTGTCCTGTGAATCCAGTTTTAGATTCCGATGCCTCACTTCAAGTTTACTGTATCCCTTGGACCTTCTTATTGACGATGAAACACAGAAATTGCATCCGAATTTAATACAAAAGGCACAATGCCGACTAAAGCACAAGAGGACTGACACTCTAATTTTCTATGATTTGAACCTCACCTGTGACTCCAGTTTTAGATTCCGATGCTTCACTTCAGGTTAACTGTACCCCTTGGACCTCCTTATTGACGATGAAGCACAGAAATTGCATCCGATTTTAATACAAAATGAACAATGCCGACTTAAGTACAAGAGGACTGACACTCTAACTTTCTATGATTTGAACCTCTCCTGTGAGTCCAGTTTTAAATTCCGATGCTTCACTTCAGGTTTACTTTATACCTTGGACCTTCTTATTGACGATGAAACACAGAAATTGCATCCGAATTTAATACAAAAGGCACAATGCTGACTGAAGTACAAGAGGACTGACACTCTAACTTTCTATGATTTGAACCTCACCTGTGAGTCCAGTTTTAGATTCCGATGCTTCACTTCAGGTTTACTGTATACCTTTGACCTTCTTATTGACGATGAAACACAGAAATTGCATCCGAATTTAATACAAAAGACACAATGCCGACTTAAGTACAAGAGGACTGACACTCTAACTTTCTATGATTTGAACCTCACCTGTGAGTCCAGTTTTGGATTCCGATGCTTCACTTCAGGTTTACTGTATACCTTGGACCTTCTTATTGACGATGAAACACAGAAATTGCATCCGAATTTAATACAAAAGGCACAATGACGACTTAAGTACAAGAGGACTGACACTCCTACTTTCTATGATATGAACCTCTCCTGCGAGTACAGTTTTAGATTCCGATGCTTCACTTCAGGTTTACTGCATCCCTTGGACCTTCTTATTGACGATGAAACACAGAAATTGCATCCGAATTTAATACAACAGGCACAATGCCGACTTAAGTACAAGAGGACTGACACTCTAACTTTCTATGATTTGAACCACTCCTGTGAGTCCAGTTATAGATTCCGATGCTTCACTTCAGGTTTTTCTGTATCCCTTGGACCTTCTTATTGACGATGAAACACAGAAATTGCATCTGAATTTAATACAAGAAGCACTATGCCGACTTAAGTACAAGAGGACTGACACTCTAACTTTCTATGATTTGAACCTCTCCTGTGAGTCCAGTTTTAGATTCCGATGCTTCACTTCAGGTTTACTGTATACCTTGGACCTTCTTATTGACGATGAAACACAGAAATTGCATCCGAATTTAATGCAAAAGGCACAATGCTGACTGAAGTACAAGAGGACTGACACTCTAACTTTCTATGATTTGAACCTCACCTTTGAGTCCAGTTTTAGATCCCGATGCTTCACTTCAGGTTTACTGTATACCTTTGACCTTCTTATTGACGATGAAACACATAAATTGCATCCGAATTTAATACAAAAGACACAATGCCGACTTAAGTACAAGAGGACTGACACTCTAATTTTCTATGATATGAACCTCTCCTGTGACTCCAGTTTTAGATCACGATGCTTCACTTCAGGTTTACTGTATCCCTTGGACCTTCTTTTTGACGCTGAAACACAGAAATTGCATCCGAATTTGATACAAAAGGCACAATGCCGACTTAAGTACAAGAGGGCTGACACTCTAACTTTCTAAGATTTGAACCTCACCTGTAAGTCCAGTTTTAGATTCCGATGATTCACTTCAGGTTTACTGTATACCTTGGACCTTCTTATTGACGATGAAACACAGAAATTGCATCCGAATTTAATGCAAAAGGCACAATGCCGATTTAAGTACAAGAGGACTGCCACTCTAACTTTCTATGATATGAACCTCTCCTGTGAGTACAGTTTTAGATTCCGATGCTTCACTTCAGGTTAACTGTACCCCTTGGACCTCCTTAATGACGATGAAGCACAGAAATTGCATCCGATTTTAATACAAAAGGCACAATGCCGGCTTAAGTACAAGAGGACTGACACACTAACTTCCTATGATTCGAACCTGCCCTGTGAATCCAGTTTTAAATTCCGATGCCTCACTTCAAGTTTACTGTATCCCTTGGACCTTCTTATTGACGATGAAACACAGAAATTGCATCCGAATTTAATACAAAAGGCACAATGCCGACTTAAGTACAAGAGGACTGACACTCTAACTTTCTATGATTTGAACCACTCCTGTGAGTCCAGTTATAGATTCAGATGCTTCACTTCAGGTTTACTGTATCCCTTGGACCTTCTTATTGACGATGAAACACAGAAATTGCATCCGAATTTAATACAAGAAGCACTATGCCGACTTAAGTACAAGAGGACTGACACTCTAACTTTCTATGATTTGAACCTCTCCTGTGAGTCCAGTTTTAGATTCCGATGCTTCACTTCAGGTTTACTGTATACCTTGGACCTTCTTATTGACGATGAAACACAGAAATTGCATCCGAATTTAATACAAAAGGCACAATGCTGACTGAAGTACAAGAGGACTGACACTCTAACTTTCTATGATTTGAACCTCACCTGTGAGTCCAGTTTTAGATTCCGATGCTTCACTTCAGGTTTACTGTATACCTTTGACCTTCTTATTGACGATGAAACACAGAAATTGCATCCGAATTTAATACAAAAGACACAATGCAGACTTAAGTACAAGAGGACTGACACTCTAACTTTCTATGATTTGAACCTCACCTGTGAGTCCAGTTTTGGATTCCGATGCTTCACTTCAGGTTTACTGTATACCTTGGACCTTCTTATTGACGATGAAACACAGAAATTGCATCCGAATTTAATACAAAAAACACAATGCCGACTTAAGTACAAGAGGACTGACACTCCTACTTTCTATGATATGAACCTCTCCTGCGAGTACAGTTTTAGATTCCGATGCTTCACTTCAGGTTTACTGCATCCCTTGGACCTTCTTATTGACGATGAAACACAGAAATTGCATCCGAATTTAATACAACAGGCACAATGCCGACTTAAGTACAAGAGGACTGACACTCTAACTTTCTATGATTTGAACCACTCCTGTGAGTCCAGTTATAGATTCCGATGCTTCACTTCAGGTTTTTCTGTATCCCTTGGACCTTCTTATTGACGATGAAACACAGAAATTGCATCCGAATTTAATACAAGAAGCACTATGCCGACTTAAGTACAAGAGGACTGACACTCTAACTTTCTATGATTTGTACCTCTCCTGTGAGTCCAGATTTAGATTCCGATGCTTCACTTCAGGTTTACTGTATACCTTGGACCTTCTTATTGACGATGAAACACAGAAATTGCATCCGAATTTAATGCAAAAGGCACAATGCTGACTGAAGTACAAGAGGACTGACACTCTAACTTTCTATGATTTGAACCTCACCTTTGAGTCCAGTTTTAGATCCCGATGCTTCACTTCAGGTTTACTGTATACCTTTGACCTTCTTATTGACGATGAAATACATAAATTGCATCCGAATTTAATACAAAAGACACAAAGCCGACTTAAGTACATGAGGACTGACACTCTAATTTTCTATGATATGAACCTCTCCTGTGACTCCAGTTTTAGATTACGATGCTTCACTTCAGGTTTACTGTATCCCTTGGACCTTCTTATTGACGCTGAAACACAGAAATTGCATCCGAATTTGATACAAAAGGCACAATGCCGACTTAAGTACAAGAGGGCTGACACTCTAACTTTCTATGATTTGAACCTCACCTGTAAGTCCAGTTTTAGATTCCGATGCTTCACTTCAGGTTTACTGTATACCTTGGACCTTCTTATTGACGATGAAACACAGAAATTGCATCCGAATTTAATGCAAAAGGCACAATGCCGATTTAAGTACAAGAGGACTGACACTCTAACTTTCTATGCTATGAACCTCTCCTGTGAGTACAGTTTTAGATTCCGATGCTTCACTTCAGGTTTACTGCATCCCTTGGACCTTCTTATTGACGATGAAACACAGAAATTGCATCCGAATTTAATACAAAAAGCACAATGCCGACTTAAGTACAAGAGGACTGACACTCTAAGTTTCTCTGATTTGAACCTTTCTGGTGAGTCCAGTTTTAGATTCCGATGCTTCACTTCAGGTTTACTGTATCCCTGGGACATTCTTATTGACGATGAAACACAGAAATTGCATCCGAATTTAATACAAAAGGCACAATGCCGACTTAAGTACAAGAGGACTGACACTCTAATTTTCTATGATTTTAACCTCTCCTGTGAGTCCAGTTTTAGATTCCGATGCTTCACTTCAGGTTTGCTGTATCCCTTGGACCTTCGTATTGACGATGAAACACAGAAATTGCATCCGAATTTAATACAAAAAGCTCAATGCCGACTTAAGTACAAGAGGACTGACACTCTAAGTTTCTCTGATTTGAACCTTTCTGGTGAGTCCAGTTTTAGATTCCGATGCTTCACTTCAGGTTTACTGTATCCCTTGGACCTTCTTATTGACGATGAAGCACAGAAACCGCATCTGATTTTAATACAAAAGGAACAACGCCGAGTTAAGTACAAGAGGACTGACACTCTAACTTTCTATGATTTGAACCTCACCTGTGAGTCCAGTTCTAGATTCCGATGCTTCACTTCAGGTTTACTGTATACCTTGGACCTTCTTATTGACGATGAAACACAGAAATTGCATCCGAATTTAATACAAAAGGCACAATGCCGACTGAAGTACAAGAGGACTGACACTCTATCTTTCTATCATTTGAACCTCACCTGTGAGTCCAGTTTTTGATTCCGATGCTTCACTTCAGGCTTACAGTATACCTTTGACCTTCTTATTGACAACGAAACACAGAAATTGCATCCGAATTTAATACAAAAGGCACAATGCCGGCTTAAGTACAAGAGGACTGACACACTAACTTCCTATGAATCGAACCTGTCCTGTGAATCCAGTTTTAGATTCCGATGCCTCACTTCAAGTTTACTGTATCCCTTGGACCTTCTTATTGACGATGAAACACAGAAATTGCATCCGAATTTAATACAAAAGGCACAATGCCGACTAAAGCACAAGAGGACTGACACTCTAATTTTCTATGATTTGAACCTCACCTGTGACTCCAGTTTTAGATTCCGATGCTTCACTTCAGGTTAACTGTACCCCTTGGACCTCCTTATTGACGATGAAGCACAGAAATTGCATCCGATTTTAATACAAAATGAACAATGCCGACTTAAGTACAAGAGGACTGACACTCTAACTTTCTATGATTTGAACCTCTCCTGTGAGTCCAGTTTTAAATTCCGATGCTTCACTGCAGGTTTACTTTATACCTTGGACCTTCTTATTGACGATGAAACACAGAAATTGCATCCGAATTTAATACAAAAGGCACAATGCTGACTGAAGTACAAGAGGACTGACACTCTAACTTTCTATGATTTGAACCTCACCTGTGAGTCCAGTTTTAGATTCCGATGCTTCACTTCAGGTTTACTGTATACCTTTGACCTTCTTATTGACGATGAAACACAGAAATTGCATCCGAATTTAATACAAAAGACACAATGCCGACTTAAGTACAAGAGGACTGACACTCTAACTTTCTATGATTTGAACCTCACCTGTGAGTCCAGTTTTGGATTCCGATGCTTCACTTCAGGTTTACTGTATACCTTGGACCTTCTTATTGACGATGAAACACAGAAATTGCATCCGAATTTAATACAAAAGGCACAATGACGACTTAAGTACAAGAGGACTGACACTCCTACTTTCTATGATATGAACCTCTCCTGCGAGTACAGTTTTAGTTTCCGATGCTTCACTTCAGGTTTACTGCATCCCTTGGACCTTCTTATTGACGATGAAACACAGAAATTGCATCCGAATTTAATACAACAGGCACAATGCCGACTTAAGTACAAGAGGACTGACACTCTAACTTTCTATGATTTGAACCACTCCTGTGAGTCCAGTTATAGATTCCGCTGCTTCACTTCAGGTTTTTCTGTATCCCTTGGACCTTCTTATTGACGATGAAACACAGAAATTGCATCTGAATTTAATACAAGAAGCACTATGCCGACTTAAGTACAAGAGGACTGACACTCTAACTTTCTATGATTTGAACCTCTCCTGTGAGTCCAGTTTTAGATTCCGATGCTTCACTTCAGGTTTACTGTATACCTTGGACCTTCTTATTGACGATGAAACACAGAAATTGCATCCGAATTTAATGCAAAAGGCACAATGCTGACTGAAGTACAAGAGGACTGACACTCTAACTTTCTATGATTTGAACCTCACCTTTGAGTCCAGTTTTAGATCCCGATGCTTCACTTCAGGTTTACTGTATACCTTTGACCTTCTTATTGACGATGAAACACATAAATTGCATCCGAATTTAATACAAAAGACACAATGCCGACTTAAGTACAAGAGGACTGACACTCTAATTTTCTATGATATGAACCTCTCCTGTGACTCCAGTTTTAGATTACGATGCTACACTTCAGGTTTACTGTATCCCTTGGACCTTCTTTTTGACGCTGAAACACAGAAATTGCATCCGAATTTGATACAAAAGGCACAATGCCGACTTAAGTACAAGAGGGCTGACACTCTAACTTTCTAGGATTTGAACCTCACCTGTAAGTCCAGTTTTAGATTCCGATGATTCACTTCAGGTTTACTGTATACCTTGGACCTTCTTATTGACGATGAAACACAGAAATTGCATCCGAATTTAATGCAAAAGGCACAATGCCGATTTAAGTACAAGAGGACTGACACTCTAACTTTCTATGATATGAACCTCTCCTGTGAGTACAGTTTTAGATTCCGATGCTTCACTTCAGGTTAACTGTACCCCTTGGACCTCCTTATTGACGATGAAGCACAGAAATTGCATCCGCTTTTAATACAAAAGGCACAATGCCGGCTTAAGTACAAGAGGACTGACACACTAACTTCCTATGATTCGAACCTGCCCTGTGAATCCAGTTTTAAATTCCGATGCCTCACTTCAAGTTTACTGTATCCCTTGGACCTTCTTATTGACGATGAAACACAGAAATTGCATCCGAATTTAATACAAAAGGCACAATGCCGACTAAAGCACAAGAGGACTGACACTCTAATTTTCTATGATTTGAACCCCACCTGTGACTCCAGTTTTAGATTCCGATGCTTCACTTCAGGTTAACTGTACCCCTTCGACCTCCTTATTGACGATGAAGCACAGAAATTGCATCCGATTTTAATACAAAATGAACAATGCCGACTTAAGTACAAGAGGACTGACACTCTAACTTTCTTTGATTTGAACCTCACCTGTGAGTCCAGTTTTAGATTCCGATGCTTCACTTCAGGTTTACTGTATACCTTGGACCTTCTTATTGACGATGAAACACAGAAATTGCATCCGAATTTAATACAAAAGGCACAATGCCGACTTAAGTACAAGAGGACTGACACTCCTACTTTCTATGATATGACCTCTCCTGCGAGTACAGTTGTAGATTCCGATGCTTCACTTCAGTTTTACTGCATCCCTTGGACCTTCTTATTGACGATGAAACACAGAAATTGCATCCGAATTTAATACAACAGGCGCAATGCCGACTTAAGTACAAGAGGACTGACACTCTAACTTTCTATGATTTGAACCACTCCTGTGAGTCCAGTTATAGATTCAGATGCTTCACTTCAGGTTTACTGTATCCCTTGGACCTTCTTATTGACGATGAAACACAGAAATTGCATCCGAATTTAATACAAGAAGCACTATGCCGACTTAAGTACAAGAGGACTGACACTCTAACTTTCTATGATTTGAACCTCTCCTGTGAGTCCAGTTTTAGATTCCGATGCTTCACTTCAGGTTTACTGTATACCTTGGACCTTCTTATTGACGATGAAACACAGAAATTGCATCCGAATTTAATACAAAAGGCACAATGCTGACTGAAGTACAAGAGGACTGACACTCTAACTTTCTATGATTTGAACCTCACCTGTGAGTCCAGTTTTAGATTCCGATGCTTCACTTCAGGTTTACTGTATACCTTTGACCTTCTTATTGACGATGAAACACAGAAATTGCATCCGAATTTAATACAAAAGACACAATGCAGACTTAAGTACAAGAGGACTGACACTCTAACTTTCTATGATTTGAACCTCACCTGTGAGTCCAGTTTTGGATTCCGATGCTTCACTTCAGGTTTACTGTATACCTTGGACCTTCTTATTGACGATGAAACACAGAAATTGCATCCGAATTTAATACAAAAAACACAATGCCGACTTAAGTACAAGAGGACTGACACTCCTACTTTCTATGATATGAACCTCTCCTGCGAGTACAGTTTTAGATTCCGATGCTTCACTTCAGGTTTACTGCATCCCTTGGACCTTCTTATTGACGATGAAACACAGAAATTGCATCCGAATTTAATACAACAGGCACAATGCCGACTTAAGTACAAGAGGACTGACACTCTATTTTTCTATGATTTGAACCACTCCTGTGAGTCCAGTTATAGATTCCGATGCTTCACTTCAGGTTTTTCTGTATCCCTTGGACCTTCTTATTGACGATGAAACACAGAAATTGCATCCGAATTTAATACAAGAAGCACTATGCCGACTTAAGTACAAGAGGACTGACACTCTAACTTTCTATGATTTGTACCTCTCCTGTGAGTCCAGTTTTAGATTCCGATGCTTCACTTCAGGTTTACTGTATACCTTGGACCTTCTTATTGACGATGAAACACAGAAATTGCATCCGAATTTAATGCAAAAGGCACAATGCTGACTGAAGTACAAGAGGACTGACACTCTAACTTTCTATGATTTGAACCTCACCTTTGAGTCCAGTTTTAGATCCCGATGCTTCACTTCAGGTTTACTGTATACCTTTGACCTTCTTATTGACGATGAAATACATAAATTGCATCCGAATTTAATACAAAAGACACAAAGCCGACTTAAGTACAAGAGGACTGACACTCTAATTTTCTATGATATGAACCTCTCCTGTGACTCCAGTTTTAGATTACGATGCTTCACTTCAGGTTTACTGTATCCCTTGGACCTTCTTATTGACGCTGAAACACAGAAATTGCATCCGAATTTGATACAAAAGGCACAATGCCGACTTAAGTACAAGAGGGCTGACACTCTAACTTTCTATGATTTGAACCTCACCTGTAAGTCCAGTCTTAGATTCCGATGCTTCACTTCAGGTTTACTGTATACCTTGGACCTTCTTATTGACGATGAAACACAGAAATTGCATCCGAATTTAATGCAAAAGGCACAATGCCGATTTAAGTACAAGAGGACTGACACTCTAACATTCTATGCTATGAACCTCTCCTGTGAGTACAGTTTTAGATTCCGATGCTTCACTTCAGGTTTACTGCATCCCTTGGACCTTCTTATTGACGATGAAACACAGAAATTGCATCCGAATTTAATACAAAAAGCACAATGCCGACTTAAGTACAAGAGGACTGACACTCTAAGTTTCTCTGATTTGAACCTTTCTGGTGAGTCCAGTTTTAGATTCCGATGCTTCACTTCAGGTTTACTGTATCCCTGGGACATTCTTATTGACGATGAAACACAGAAATTGCATCCGAATTTAATACAAAAGGCACAATGCCGACTTAAGTACAAGAGGACTGACACTCTAATTTTCTATGATTTTAACCTCTCCTGTGAGTCCAGTTTTAGATTCCGATGCTTCACTTCAGGTTTGCTGTATCCCTTGGACCTTCGTATTGACGATGAAACACAGAAATTGCATCCGAATTTAATACAAAAAGCTCAATGCCGACTTAAGTACAAGAGGACTGACACTCTAAGTTTCTCTGATTTGAACCTTTCTGGTGAGTCCAGTTTTAGATTCCGATGCTTCACTTCAGGTTTACTGTATCCCTTGGACCTTCTTATTGACGATGAAGCACAGAAATTACATCCGATTTTAATACAAAAGGCACAATGCCGACTTAAGTACAAGATGACAGACACTCTAATTTTCTAAGATTTGAACCTCTCCTGTGAGTCCAGTTCTAGATGTCGAGGCTTCACTTCAGGTTTACTGTATCCCTTGGACCTTATTATTGACGATGAAACACAGAAATTGCATCCGAATTTAATACAAAAGGCACAATGCCGACTTAAGTACAAGAGGACTGACACTCTAACTTTCTATGATTTGAACATCTCCTGTGAGTCCAGTTTTAGATTCCGATGCTTCACTTCAGTATTACTGTATCCCTTGGACCTTCTTATAAACGATGAAACACAAAAATTACATCCGAATTTAATCCAAAAGGCACAATGCCGACCTAAGTACAAGAGGACTGACAGTCTAACATTCTTTGATTTGAACCTCTCCTGTGAGTCCAGTTTTAGATTCCGATGCATCACTTCAGGTTTACTGTATCCCTTGGACCTTCTTATTGACGATGAAACACCGAAATTGCATCCGAATGTAATACAAAAGGCACAATGCCGACTTAAGTACAAGAGGACTGACACTGTAACTTTCTATGATTTGAACCTCTCCTGTGAGTCCAGTTTTCGATTTCGATGCTTCACTTCAGGTTTACTGTATCCCTTGGACCTTCTTATTGATGATGAAACACAGAAATGGCATCCGAAATTAATGCAATAGGCACAATACCGACTTAAGTACAAGAGGACAGACACTCTAACATTCTATGATTTGAACCACTCCTGTGAGGCCAGTTTTAGATTCCGATGCTTCACTTCAGGTTTACTGCATCCCTTGGACCTTCTTATTGACGATGAAACACAGAAATTGCATCCGAATTTAATACAAAAAGCACAATGCCGACTTAAGCACAAGAGGACTGACACTCTAATTTTCTATGATTTGAACCCCACCTGTGACTCCAGTTTTAGATTCCGATGCTTCACTTCAGGTTAACTGTACCCCTTCGACCTCCTTATTGACGATGAAGCACAGAAATTGCATCCGATTTTAATACAAAATGAACAATGCCGACTTAAGTACAAAAGGACTGACACTCTAACTTTCTATGATTTGAACCTCACCTGTGAGTCCAGTTTTAGATTCCGATGCTTCACTTCAGGTTTACTGTATACCTTGGACCTTCTTCTTGACGATGAAACACAGAAATTGCATCCGAATTTAATACAAAAGGCACAATGCCGACTTAAGTACAAGAGGACTGACACTCCTACTTTCTATGATATGACCTCTCCTGCGAGTACAGTTGTAGATTCCGATGCTTCACTTCAGTTTTACTGCATCCCTTGGACCTTCTTATTGACGATGAAACACAGAAATTGCATCCGAATTTAATACAACAGGCGCAATGCCGACTTAAGTACAAGAGGACTGACACTCTAACTTTCTATGATTTGAACCACTCCTGTGAGTCCAGTTATAGATTCAGATGCTTCACTTCAGGTTTACTGTATCCCTTGGACCTTCTTATTGACGATGAAACACAGAAATTGCATCCGAATTTAATACAAGAAGCACTATGCCGACTTAAGTACAAGAGGACTGACACTCTAACTTTCATTGATTTGAACCTCTCCTGTGAGTCCAGTTATAGATTCCGATGCTTCACTTCAGTTTTACTGTATACCTTGGACCTTCTTATTGACGATGAAACACAGAAATTGCATCCGAATTTAATACAAAAGGCACAATGCTGACTGAAGTACAAGAGGACTGACACTCTAATTTTTTCTATGATTTGAACCTCACCTGTGAGTCCAGTTTTGAATTCCGATGCTTCACTTCAGGTTTACTGTATACCTTGGACCTTCTTATTGACGATGAAACACAGAAATTGCATCCGAATTTAATACAAAAAACACAATGCCGACTTAAGTACAAGAGGACTGACACTCCTACTTTCTATGATATGAACCTCTCCTGCGAGTACAGTTTTAGATTCCGATGCTTCACTTCAGGTTTACTGCATCCCTTGGACCTTCTTATTGACGATGAAACACAGAAATTGCATCCGAATTTAATACAACAGGCACAATGCCGACTTAAGTACAAGAGGACTGACACTCTAACTTTCTATGATTTGAACCACTCCTGTGAGTCCAGTTATAGATTCCGATGCTTCACTTCAGGTTTTTCTGTATCCCTTGGACCTTCTTATTGACGATGAAACACAGAAATTGCATCCGAATTTAATACAAGAAGCACTATGCCGACTTAAGTACAAGAGGACTGACACTCTAACTTTCTATGATTTGTACCTCTCCTGTGAGTCCAGTTTTAGATTCCGATGCTTCACTTCAGGTTTACTGTATACCTTGGACCTTCTTATTGACGATGAAACACAGAAATTGCATCCGAATTTAATGCAAAAGGCACAATGCTGACTGAAGTACAAGAGGACTGACACTCTAACTTTCTATGATTTGAACCTCACCTTTGAGTCCAGTTTTAGATCCCGATGCTTCACTTCAGGTTTACTGTATACCTTTGACCTTCTTATTGACGATGAAATACATAAATTGCATCCGAATTTAATACAAAAGACACAAAGCCGACTTAAGTACAAGAGGACTGACACTCTAATTTTCTATGATATGAACCTCTCCTGTGACTCCAGTTTTAGATTACGATGCTTCACTTCAGGTTTACTGTATCCCTTGGACCTTCTTATTGACGCTGAAACACAGAAATTGCATCCGAATTTGATACAAAAGGCACAATGCCGACTTAAGTACAAGAGGGCTGACACTCTAACTTTCTATGATTTGAACCTCACCTGTAAGTCCAGTTTTAGATTCCGATGCTTCACTTCAGGTTTACTGTATACCTTGGACCTTCTTATTGACGATGAAACACAGAAATTGCATCCGAATTTAATGCAAAAGGCACAATGTCGATTTAAGTACAAGAGGACTGACACTCTAAGTTTCTCTGATTTGAACCTTTCTGGTGAGTCCAGTTTTAGATTCCGATGCTTCACTTCAGGTTTACTGTATCCCTGGGACATTCTTACTGACGATGAAATACAGAAATTGCATCCGAATTTAATACAAAAAGCACAATGCCGACTTAAGTACAAGAGGACTGACACTCTAATTTTCTATGATTTGAACCTTTCTGGTGAGTCCAGTTTTAGATTCCGATGCTTCACTTCAGGTTTACTGTATCAATTGGACCTTCTTATTGACGATGAAGCACAGAAATTACATCCGATTTTAATACAAAAGGCACAATGCCGACTTAAGTACAAGATGACAGACACTCTAATTTTCTAAGATTTGAACCTCTCCTGTGAGTCCAGTTTTAGATTCCGATGCTTCACTTCAGGTTTGCTGTATCCCTTGGACCTTCGTATTGACGATGAAACACAGAAATTGCATCCGAATTTAATACAAAAAGCTCAATGCCGACTTAAGTACAAGAGGACTGACACTCTAAGTTTCTCTGATTTGAACCTTTCTGGTGAGTCCAGTTTTAGATTCCGATGCTTCACTTCAGGTTTACTGTATCCCTTGGACCTTCTTATTGACGATGAAACACAGAAATTGCATCCGAATTTAATACAAAAAGCACAATGCCGACTTAAGTACAAGAGGACTGACACTCTAAGTTTCTCTGATTTGAACCTTTCTGGTGAGTCCAGTTTTAGATTCCGATGCTTCACTTCAGGTTTACTGTATCCCTGGGACATTCTTATTGACGATGAAACACAGAAATTGCATCCGAATTTAATACAAAAAGCACAATGCCGACTTAAGTACAAGAGGACTGACACTCTAATTTTCTATGATTTGAACCTTTCTGGTGAGTCCAGTTTTAGATTCCGATGCTTCACTTCAGGTTTACTGTATCCCTTGGACCTTCTTATTGACGATGAAGCACAGAAATTACATCCGATTTTAATACAAAAGGCACAATGCCGACTTAAGTACAAGATGACAGACACTCTAATTTTCTAAGATTTGAACCTCTCCTGTGAGTCCAGTTCTAGATGTCGAGGCTTCACTTCAGGTTTACTGTATCCCTTGGACCTTATTATTGACGATGAAACACAGAAATTGCATCCGAATTTAATACAAAAGGCACAATGCCGACTTAAGTACAAGAGGACTGACACTCTAACTTTCTATGATTTGAACATCTCCTGTGAGTCCAGTTTTAGATTCCGATGCTTCACTTCAGTATTACTGTATCCCTTGGACCTTCTTATAAACGATGAAACACAAAAATTACATCCGAATTTAATCCAAAAGGCACAATGCCGACCTAAGTACAAGAGGACTGACAGTCTAACATTCTTTGATTTGAACCTCTCCTGTGAGTCCAGTTTTAGATTCCGATGCATCACTTCAGGTTTACTGTATCCCTTGGACCTTCTTATTGACGATGAAACACCGAAATTGCATCCGAATGTAATACAAAAGGCACAATGCCGACTTAAGTACAAGAGGACTGACACTGTAACTTTCTATGATTTGAACCTCTCCTGTGAGTCCAGTTTTCGATTTCGATGCTTCACTTCAGGTTTACTGTATCCCTTGGACCTTCTTATTGATGATGAAACACAGAAATTGCATCCGAAATTAATGCAATAGGCACAATACCGACTTAAGTACAAGAGGACAGACACTCTAACATTCTATGATTTGAACCACTCCTGTGAGGCCAGTTTTAGATGCCGATGCTTCACTTCAGGTTTACTGTATCCCTTGGACCTTCTTATTGACGATGAAACACAGAAATTGCATCCGAATTTAATACAAAAGGCACAATGCCGACTTAAGTACAAGAGGATTGACACTCTAACTTTCTATGATTTGAACCTCACCTGTGAGTCCAGTTTTAGATTCCGATGCTTCACTTCAGGTTTACTGTATACCTTGGACCTTCTAAATGACTATGAAACACAGAAATTGCATCCGAATTTAATACAAAAGGCACAATGCCGACTTAAGTACAAGAGGACTGACACTCTATCTTTCTATGATATGAACCTCTCCTGTGATTCCAGTTTTAGATTCCGATGCTTCACTTCAGGTTTACTGTATCCCTTGGACCGTCTTATTGACGCTGAAACACAGAAAATGCATCCGAATTTAATACAAAAGGCACAATGCCGACTTAAGTACAAGAGGACTGACACTCTAACTTTCTATGATTTGAACCTCACCTGTGAGTCCAGTTTTAGATTCCGGTGCTTCACATCAGGTTTACTGTATACCTTGGACCTTCTTATTGACGATGAAACACAGAAATTGCATCCGAATTTAATACAAAAGACACAATGCCGACTTAAGTACAAGAGGACTGACTTTCTAATTTTCTATGATTTGAACCTCTCCTGTGAGTCCAGTTTTAGATTCCGATGCTTCACTTCAGGTTTGCTGTATCCCTTGGACCTTCGTATTGACGATGAAACACAGAAATTGCATCCGAATTTAATACAAAAAGCACAATGCCGACTTAAGTACAAGAGGACTGACACTCTAAGTTTCTCTGATTTGAACCTTTCTGGTGAGTCCAGTTTTAGATTCCGATGCTTCACTTCAGGTTTACTGTATCCCTTGGACCTTCTTATTGACGATGAAGCACAGAAATTACATCCGATTTTAATACAAAAGGCACAATGCCGACTTAAGTACAAGATGACAGACACTCTAATTTTCTAAGATTTGAACCTCTCCTGTGAGTCCAGTTCTAGATGTCGAGGCTTCATTTCAGGTTTACTGTATCCCTTGGACCTTATTATTGCCGATGAAACACAGAAATTGCATCCGAATTTAATACAAAAGGCACAATGCCGACTTAAGTACAAGAGGACTGACACTCTAACTTTCTGTGATTTGAACATCTCCTGTGAGTCCAGTTTTAGATTCCGATGCTTCACTTCAGTTTTACTGTATCCCTTGGACCTTCTTATAAACGATGAAACACAAAAATTACATCCGAATTTAATCCAAAAGGCACAATGCCGACCTAAGTACAAGAGGACTGACAGTCTAACATTCTTTGATTTGAACCTCTCCTGTGAGTCCAGTTTTAGATTCCGATGCTTCACTTCAGGTTTACTGTATCCCTTGGACCTTCTTATTGACGATGAAACACCGAAATTGCATCCGAATGTAATACAAAAGGCACAATGCCGACTTAAGTACAAGAGGACTGACACTGTAACTTTCTATGATTTGAACCTCTCCTGTGAGTCCAGTTTTCGATTTCGATGCTTCACTTCAGGTTTACTGTATCCCTTGGACCTTCTTATTGATGATGAAACACAGAAATTGCATCCGAAATTAATGCAATAGGCACAATACCGACTTAAGTACAAGAGGACAGACACTCAAACATTCTGTGATTTGAACCACTCCTGTGAGGCCAGTTTTAGATTCCGATGCTTCACTTCAGGTTTACTGTATCCCTTGGACCTTCTTATTGACGATGAAACACAGAAATTGCATCCGAATTTAATACAAAAGGCACAATGCCGACTTAAGTACAAGAGGATTGACACTCTAACTTTCTATGATTTGAACCTCACCTGTGAGTCCAGTTTTAGATTCCGATGCTTCACTTCAGGTTTACTGTATACCTTGGACCTTCTAAATGACTATGAAACACAGAAATTGCATCCGAATTTAATACAAAAGGCACAATGCCGACTTAAGTACAAGAGGACTGACACTCTAACTTTCTATGATATGAACCTCTCCTGTGATTCCAGTTTTAGATTCCGATGCTTCACTTCAGGTTTACTGTATCCCTTGGACCGTCTTATTGACGCTGAAACACAGAAATTGCATCCGAATTTAATACAAAAGGCACAATGCCGACTTAAGTACAAGAGGACTGACACTCTAACTTTCTATGATTTGAACCTCACCTGTGAGTCCAGTTTTAGATTCCGATGCTTCACATCAGGTTTACTGTATACCTTGGACCTTCTTATTGACGATGAAACACAGAAATTGCATCCGAATTTAATACAAAAGACACAATGCCGACTTAAGTACAAGAGGACTGACTTTCTAATTTTCTATGATTTGAACCTCTCCTGTGAGTCCAGTTTTAGATTCCGATGCTTCACTTCAGGTTTGCTGTATCCCTTGGACCTTCGTATTGACGATGAAACACAGAAATTGCATCCGAATTTAATACAAAAAGCACAATGCCGACTTAAGTACAAGAGGACTGACACTCTAAGTTTCTCTGATTTGAACCTTTCTGGTGAGTCCAGTTTTAGATTCCGATGCTTCACTTCAGGTTTACTGTATCCCTTGGACCTTCTTATTGACGATGAAGCACAGAAATTACATCCGATTTTAATACAAAAGGCACAATGCCGACTTAAGTACAAGATGACAGACACTCTAATTTTCTAAGATTTGAACCTCTCCTGTGAGTCCAGTTCTAGATGTCGAGGCTTCACTTCAGGTTTACTGTATCCCTTGGACCTTATTATTGACGATGAAACACAGAAATTGCATCCGAATTTAATACAAAAGGCACAATGCCGACTTAAGTACAAGAGGACTGACACTCTAACTTTCTATGATTTGAACATCTCCTGTGAGTCCAGTTTTAGATTCCGATGCTTCACTTCAGTTTTACTGTATCCCTTGGACCTTCTTATAAACGATGAAACACAAAAATTACATCCGAATTTAATCCAAAAGGCACAATGCCGACCTAAGTACAAGAGGACTGACAGTCTAACATTCTTTGATTTGAACCTCTCCTGTGAGTCCAGTTTTAGATTCCGATGCTTCACTTCAGGTTTACTGTATCCCTTGGACCTTCTTATTGACGATGAAACACCGAAATTGCATCCGAATGTAATACAAAAGGCACAATGCCGACTTAAGTACAAGAGGACTGACACTGTAACTTTCTATGATTTGAACCTCTCCTGTGAGTCCAGTTTTCGATTTCGATGCTTCACTTCAGGTTTACTGTATCCCTTGGACCTTCTTATTGATGATGAAACACAGAAATTGCATCCGAAATTAATGCAATAGGCACAATGCCGACTTAAGTACAAGAGGACAGACACTCTAACATTCTATGATTTGAACCACTCCTGTGAGGCCAGTTTTAGATTCCGATGCTTCACTTCAGGTTTACTGTATCCCTTGGACCTTCTTATTGACGATGAAACACAGAAATTGCATCCGAATTTAATACAAAAGGCACAATGCCGACTTAAGTACAAGAGGACTGACACTCTAACTTTCTATGATTTGAACCTCACCTGTGAGTCCAGTTTTAGATTCCGATGCTTCACATCAGGTTTACTGTATACCTTGGACCTTCTTATTGACGATGAAACACAGAAATTGCATCCGAATTTAATACAAAATACATAATGCCGACTTAAGTACAAGAGGACTGACACTCCTGCTTTCTATGATATGACCTCTCCTGCGAGTACAGTTTTAGATTCCGATGCTTCACTTCAGTTTTACTGCATCCCTTGGACCTTCTTATTGACGATGAAACACAGAAATTGCATCCGAATTTAATACAACAGGCACAATGCCGACTTAAGTACAAGAGGACTGACACTCTAACTTTCTATGATTTGAACCACTCCTGTGAGTCCAGTTATAGATTCCGATGCTTCACTTCAGGTTTACTGTATCCCTTGGACCTTCTTATTGACGATGAAACACAGAAATTGCATCCGAATTTAATGCAAGAAGCACTATGCCGACTTAAGTACAAGAGGACTGACACTCTAACTTTCTATGATTTGAACCTCTCCTGTGAGTCCAGTTTTAGATTCCGATGCTTCACTTCAGGTTTACTGTATACCTTGGACCTTCTTATTGACGATGAAACACAGAAATTGCATCCGAATTTAATACAAAAGGCACAATGCCTACTTAAGTACAAGAGGACTGACACTCCTACTTTCTATGATATGAACCTCTCCTGCGAGTACAGTTTTAGATTCCGATGCTTCACTTCAGGTTTACTGCATGCCTTGGACCTTCTTATTGACGATGAAACACAGAAATTGCATCCGAATTTAATACAACAGGCACAATGCCGACTTAAGTACAAGAGGACTGACACTCTTACTTTCTATGATATGAACCTCTCCTGCGAGTACAGTTTTAGATTCCGATGCTTCACTTCAGGTTTACTGCATCCCTTGGACCTTCTTATTGACGATGAAACACAGAAATTGCATCCGAATTTAATAAAACAGGCACAATGCCGACTTAAGTACAAGAGGACTGACAATCTAACTTTCTATGATTTGAACCACTCCTGTGAGTCCAGTTATAGATTCCGATGCTTCACTTCAGGTTTACTGTATCCCTTGGACCTTCTCATTGACGATGAAACACGGAAATTGCATCCGAATTTAATACAAGAAGCACTATGCCGACTTAAGTACAAGAGGACTGACACACTAACTTTCCATGATTTGAACCTCTCCTGTGAGTCCAGTTTTAGATTCCGATGCTTCACATCAGGTTTACTGTATCCCTTGGACCTTGTTATTGACGATGAAACACAGAAATTGCATCCGAATTTAATACAAAATGCTCAATGCCGACTTAAGTACAAGAGGACTGACAGTCTAACTTTCTATGATTTGAACCTCTCCTGTGAGTCCAGTTTTAGATTCCGATGCTTCACTTCAGGATTACTGTATCCCTTGGACCTTCTTATTGACGATGAAACACAGAAATTGCATCCGAATTTAATACAAGAGGCACAATGCCGACTTAAGTACAAGACGACTGACACTTTAACTTTCTATGATTTGAACCACTCCTGTGAGTCCAGTTTTAGATTCCGATGCTTCACATCAGGTTTACTGTATACCTTGGACCTTCTTATTGACGATGAAACACAGAAATTGCATCCGAATTTAATACAAAAGACACAATGCCGACTTAAGTACAAGAGGACTGACTTTCTAATTTTCTATGATTTGAACCTCTCCTGTGAGTCCAGTTTTAGATTCCGATGCTTCACTTCAGGTTTGCTGTATCCCTTGGACCTTCGTATTGACGATGAAACACAGAAATTGCATCCGAATTTAATACAAAAAGCACAATGCCGACTTAAGTACAAGAGGACTGACACTCTAAGTTTCTCTGATTTGAACCTTTCTGGTGAGTCCAGTTTTAGATTCCGATGCTTCACTTCAGGTTTACTGTATCCCTTGGACCTTCTTATTGACGATGAAGCACAGAAATTACATCCGATTTTAATACAAAAGGCACAATGCCGACTTAAGTACAAGATGACAGACACTCTAATTTTCTAAGATTTGAACCTCTCCTGTGAGTCCAGTTCTAGATGTCGAGGCTTCACTTCAGGTTTACTGTATCCCTTGGACCTTATTATTGACGATGAAACACAGAAATTGCATCCGAATTTAATACAAAAGGCACAATGCCGACTTAAGTACAAGAGGACTGACACTCTAACTTTCTATGATTTGAACATCTCCTGTGAGTCCAGTTTTAGATTCCGATGCTTCACTTCAGTTTTACTGTATCCCTTGGACCTTCTTATAAACGATGAAACACAAAAATTACATCCGAATTTAATCCAAAAGGCACAATGCCGACCTAAGTACAAGAGGACTGACAGTCTAACATTCTTTGATTTGAACCTCTCCTGTGAGTCCAGTTTTAGATTCCGATGCTTCACTTCAGGTTTACTGTATCCCTTGGACCTTCTTATTGACGATGAAACACCGAAATTGCATCCGTATGTAATACAAAAGGCACAATGCCGACTTAAGTACAAGAGGACTGACACTGTAACTTTCTATGATTTGAACCTCTCCTGTGAGTCCAGTTTTCGATTTCGATGCTTCACTTCAGGTTTACTGTATCCCTTGGACCTTCTTATTGATGATGAAACACAGAAATTGCATCCGAAATTAATGCAATAGGCACAATGCCGACTTAAGTACAAGAGGACAGACACTCTAACATTCTATGATTTGAACCACTCCTGTGAGGCCAGTTTTAGATTCCGATGCTTCACTTCAGGTTTACTGTATCCCTTGGACCTTCTTATTGACGATGAAACACAGAAATTGCATCCGAATTTAATACAAAAGGCACAATGCCGACTTAAGTACAAGAGGACTGACACTCTAACTTTCTATGATTTGAACCTCACCTGTGAGTCCAGTTTTAGATTCCGATGCTTCACATCAGGTTTACTGTATACCTTGGACCTTCTTATTGACGATGAAACACAGAAATTGCATCCGAATTTAATACAAAATACATAATGCCGACTTAAGTACAAGAGGACTGACACTCCTGCTTTCTATGATATTACCTCTCCTGCGAGTACAGTTTTAGATTCCGATGCTTCACTTCAGTTTTACTGCATCCCTTGGACCTTCTTATTGACGATGAAACACAGAAATTGCATCCGAATTTAATACAACAGGCACAATGCCGACTTAAGTACAAGAGGACTGACACTCTAACTTTCTATGATTTGAACCACTCCTGTGAGTCCAGTTATAGATTCCGATGCTTCACTTCAGGTTTACTGTATCCCTTGGACCTTCTTATTGACGATGAAACACAGAAATTGCATCCGAATTTAATGCAAGAAGCACTATGCCGACTTAAGTACAAGAGGACTGACACTCTAACTTTCTATGATTTGAACCTCTCCTGTGAGTCCAGTTTTAGATTCCGATGCTTCACTTCAGGTTTACTGTATACCTTGGACCTTCTTATTGACGATGAAACACAGAAATTGCATCCGAATTTAATACAAAAGGCACAATGCCTACTTAAGTACAAGAGGACTGACACTCCTACTTTCTATGATATGAACCTCTCCTGCGAGTACAGTTTTAGATTCCGATGCTTCACTTCAGGTTTACTGCATGCCTTGGACCTTCTTATTGACGATGAAACACAGAAATTGCATCCGAATTTAATACAACAGGCACAATGCCGACTTAAGTACAAGAGGACTGACACTCTTACTTTCTATGATATGAACCTCTCCTGCGAGTACAGTTTTAGATTCCGATGCTTCACTTCAGGTTTACTGCATCCCTTGGACCTTCTTATTGACGATGAAACACAGAAATTGCATCCGAATTTAATAAAACAGGCACAATGCCGACTTAAGTACAAGAGGACTGACAATCTAACTTTCTATGATTTGAACCACTCCTGTGAGTCCAGTTATAGATTCCGATGCTTCACTTCATGTTTACTGTATCCCTTGGACCTTCTTATTGACGATGAAACACGGAAATTGCATCCGAATTTAATACAAGAAGCACTATGCCGACTTAAGTACAAGAGGACTGACACACTAACTTTTCATGATTTGAACCTCTCCTGTGAGTCCAGTTTTAGATTCCGATGCTTCACTTCAGGTTTACTGTATCCCTTGGACCTTGTTATTGACGATGAAACACAGAAATTGCATCCGAATTTAATACAAAATGCTCAATGCCGACTTAAGTACAAGAGGACTGACACTCTAACTTTCTATGATTTGAACCTCTCCTGTGAGTCCAGTTTTAGATTCCGATGCTTCACTTCAGGATTACTGTATCCCTTGGACCTTCTTATTGACGATGAAACACAGAAATTGCATCCGAATTTAATACAAGAGGCACAATGACGACTTAAGTACAAGACGACTGACACTTTAACTTTCTATGATTTGAACCACTCCTGTGAGGCCGGTTTTAGATTCCGATGCTTCACTTCAGGTTTACTGTATCCCTTGGACCTTCTTATTGACGATGAAACACAGAAATTGCATCCGAATTTAATACAAAATGCACAATGCCGACTTAAGTACAAGAGGACTGACACTCTAAGTTTCTCTGATTTGAACCTCTCTTGTGAGTCCAGTTTTAGATTCCGATGCTTCACTTCAGGTTTACTGTATCCCTTGGTCTTACTTATTGACGATGAAGCACAGAAATTACATCCGATTTTAATACAAAAGGCACAATGCCGACTTAAGGACAAGATGACAGACACTCTAATTCTCTATGATTTGAACCTCTCTTGTGAGTCTAGTTTTAGATGTCGAGGCTTCACTTCAGGTTTACTGTATCCCTTGGACCTTATTATTGACGATGAAACACAGAAAATGCATCCGAATTTAATACAAAAGGCACAATGCCGACTTAAGTACAAGAGGACTGACACTCTAACTTTCTATGATTTGAACATCTCCTGTGAGTCCAGTTTTAGATTCAGATGCTTCACTTCAGTTTTACTGTATCCCTTGGACCTTCTTATAAACGATGAAACACAAAAATTACATCCGAATTTAATACAAAAGGCACAATGCCGACCTAAGTACAAGAGGACTGACACTCTAACATTCTTTGATTTGAAGCTCTACTGTGAGTCCAGTTTTAATTTCCGATGCTTCACTTCAGGTTTACTGTATCCCTTGGACCTTCTTATTGACGATGAAACACCGAAATTGCATCCGAATGTAATACAAAAGGCACAATGCCGACTTAAGTACAAGAGGACTGACACTCTAACTTTCTATGATTTGAACCTCTCCTGTGAGTCCAGTTTTCGATTTCGATGCTACACTTCAGGTTTACTGTATCCCTTGGACCTTCTTATTGATGATGAAACACAGAAATTGCATCCGAGTTTAATACAAAAGGCACAATGCCGACTTAAGTACAAGAGGACTGACACTCTTACTTTCTTTGATTTGAACCTCTCCTGTGATTCCAGTTTTTGATTCCGATGCTTCACTTCAGGTTTTCTGTATCCCTTGGACCTTCTTATTGACGATGAAACACAGAAATTGCATCCGAATGTAATACAAAAGGCACAATGCCGACTTAAGTACAAGAAGACATACACTCTAACTTTCTATTATTTGAACCTCTCCTGTGAGTCCAGTTTTAGATTCCGATGCTTCACTTCAGGTTTACTGTATCCCTTGGACCTTCTTATTGACGATGAAACACAGAAATTGCATCCGAAATTAATACAAAAGTCACAATGCCGACTTAAGTACAAGAGCACAGACACTCTAACATTCTATGATTTGAACCACTCCTGTTAGGCCAGTTTTAGATTCCGATGCTTCACTTCAGGTTTACTGTATCCCTTGGACCTTCTTATTGACGATGAAACACAGAAATTGCATCCGAATTTAATACAAAAGGCACAATGCCGACTTAAGTACAAGAGGACTGACACTCTATCTTTCTATCATTTGAACCTCACCTGTGAGTCCAGTTTTAGATTCCGATGCTTCACTTCAGGTTTACAGTATACCTTTGACCTTCTTATTGACGACGAAACACAGAAATTGCATCCGAATTTAATACAAAATGCACAATGCCGGCTTAAGTACAAGAGGACTGACAAACTAACTTCCTATGATTCGAACCTCTCCTGTAAATCCAGTTTTAGATTCCGATGCCTCACTTCAAGTTTACTGTATCCCTTGGACCTTCTTACTGACGATGAAACACAGAAATTGCATCCAAATTTAATACAAAAAAGCACAATGCCGACTAAAGCACAAGAGGACTGACACTCCAATTTTCTATGATTTGAACCTCACCTGTGACTCCAGTTTTAGATTCCGATGCTTCACTTCAGGTTAACTGTACCCCTTGGACCTTCTTATTGACGATGAAGCACAGAAATTGCATCCGCTTTTAATACAACAGGAACAATGCCGTCTTAAGTACAAGAGGGCTGACACTCTAACTTTCTATGATTTGAACCTCACCTGTGAGTCCAGTTTTAGATTCCGATGCTTCACTTCAGGTTTACTGTATACCTTGGACCTTCTTATTGACGATGAAACACTGAAATTGCATCCGAATTTAATACAAAAGGCACAATGCCGACTTAAGTACAAGAGGACTGACACTCTAACTTTCTATGATATGAACCTCTCCTGTGATTCCAGTTTTAGATTCCGATGCTTCACTTCAGGTTTACTGTATCCCTTGGACCGTCTTATTGACGCTGAAACACAGATATTGCATCCGAATTTAATACAAAAGGCACAATGCCGACTTAAGTACAAGAGGACTGACCCTCTAACTTTCTATGATTTGAACCTCACCTGTGAGTCCAGTTTTAGATTCCGATGCTTCACTTCAGGTTTACTGTATACCTTGGACCTTCTTATTGACGATGAAACACAGAAATTGCATCCGAATTTAATACAAAAGGCACAATGCCGACTTAAGTACAAGAGGACTGACACTCCTACTTTCTATGATATGACCTCTCCTGCGAGTGCAGTTTTAGATTCCGATGCTTCACTTCAGTTTTACTGCATCCCTTGGACCTTCTTATTGACGATGAAACACAGAAATTGCATCCGAATTTAATACAACAGGCCCAATGCCGACTTAAGTACAAGAGGACTGACACTCTAACTTTCTATGATTTGAACCACTCCTGTGAGTCCAGTTATAGATTCCGATGCTTCACTTCAGGTTTACTGTATCCCTTGGACCTTCTTATTGACGATGAAACACAGAAATTGCATCCGAATTTAATACAAGAAGCACTATGCCGACTTAAGTACAAGACGACTGACACTCTAACTTTCTATGATTTGAACCTCTCCTGTGAGTCCAGTTTTAGATTCCGATGCTTCACTTCAGGTTTACTGTATCCCTTGGACCTTCTTATTGACGATGAAGCACAGAAATTACATCCGATTTTAATACAAAAGGCACAATGCCGACTTAATTACAAGATGACAGACACTCTAATTTTCTAAGATTTGAACCTCTCCTGTGAGTCCAGTTTTAGATGTCGATGCTTCACTTCAGGTTTACTGTATCCCTTGGACCTTATTATTGACGATGAAACACAGAAATTGCATCCGAATTTAATACAAAAGGCACAATGCCGACTTAAGTACAAGAGGACTGACACTCTAACTTTCTATGATTTGAACATCTCCTGTGAGTCCAGTTTTAGATTCCGATGCTTCACTTCAGTTTTACTGTATCCCTTGGACCTTCTTATAAACGATGAAACACAAAAATTACATCCGAATTTAATCCAAAAGGCACAATGCCGACCTAAGTACAAGAGGACTGACAGTCTAACATTCTTTGATTTGAACCTCTCCTGTGAGTCCAGTTGTAGATTCCGATGCTTCACTTCAGGTTTACTGTATCCCTTGGACCTTCTTATTGACGATGAAACACCGAAATTGCATCCGAATGTAATACAAAAGGCACAATGCCGACTTAAGTACAAGAGGACTGACACTCTAACTTTCTATGATTTGAACCTCTCCTGTGAGTCCAGTTTTCGATTTCGATGCTTCACTTCAAATTTTCTGTATCCCTTGGACCTTCTTATTGATGATGAAACACAGAAATTGCATCCGAGATTAATACAAAAGGCACAATGCCGACTTAAGTACAAGAGGACTGACACTCTTACTTTCTTTGATTTGAACCTCTCCTGTGATTCCAGTTTTAGATTCCGATGCTTCACTTCAGGTTTTCTGTATCCCTTTGACCTTCTTATTGACGATGAAACGCAGAAATTGCATCCGAATTTAATACAAAAGGCACAATGCCTACTTAAGTACAAGAAGACAACACTCTAACTTTCTATTATTTGAACCTCTCCTGTGAGTCCATTTTTAGATTCCGATGCTTTACTTCAGGTTTACTGTATCCCTTGGACCTTCTTATTGACGATAAAACACAGAAATTGCATCCGAATTTAATACAAAATGCACAATGTCGACTTAATTACAAGAGGACCGACACTCTAACTTTCTATGATAAAAACCTCACCTGTCAGCCCAGTTTTAGATTCCGATGCTACACTTCAGGTTTAGTGTATCCCTTGGACCTTCTTATTGACGATGAAACACAGAAATTGCATCCGAAATTAATACAATAGGCACAATGCCGACTTAAGTACAAGAGGACAGACACTCTAACATTCTATGATTTGAACCACTCCTGTGAGGCCAGTTTTAGATTCCGATGCTTCACTTCAGGTTTACTGTATCCCTTGGACCGTCTTATTGACGCTGAAAACAGAAATTGCATCCGAATTTAATACAAAAGGCACAATGCGGACTTAAGTACAAGAGGACTGACCCTCTAACTTTCTATGATTTGAACCTCACCTGTGAGTCCAGTTTTAGATTCCGATGCTTGACATCAGGTTTACTGTATACCTTGGACCTTCTTATTGACGATGAAACACAGAATTTGCATCCGAATTTAATACAAAAGGCACAATGCCGACTTAAGTACAAGAGGACTGACACTCCTACTTTCTATGATATGACCTCTCCTGCGAGTACAGTTTTAGATTCCGATGCTTCACTTCAGTTTTACTGCATCCCTTGGACCTTCTTATTGACGATGAAACACAGAAATTGCATCCGAATTTAATACAACAGGCACAATGTCGACTTAAGTACAAGAGGACTGACACTCTAACTTTCTATGATTTGAACCACTCCTGTGAGTCCAGTTATAGATTCCGATGCTTCACTTCAGGTTTACTGTATCCCTTGGACCTTCTTATTGACGATGAAACACAGAAATTGCATCCGAATTTAATACAATAGGCACAATGCCGACTTAAGTACAAGAGGACTGACACTCTAACTTTCTATGATTTGAACCTCTCCTGTGAGTCCAGTTTTAGATTCCGATGCTTCACTTCAGGTTTACTGTATACCTTGGACCTTCTTATTGACGATGAATACAAGAAATTGCATCCGAATTTAATACAAAAGGCACAATGCTGACTGAAGTACAAGAGGACTGACACTCTAACTTTCTATGATTTGAACCTCACCTGTGAGTCCAGTTTTAGATTCCGATGCTTCACTTCAGGTTTACTGTATCCCTTGGACCTTCTTATTGACGATGAAACACAGAAATTGCATCCGAAATTAATACAAAAGGCACAATGCCGACTTAAGTACAAGAGCACAGACACTCTAACATTCTATGATTTGAACCACTCCTGTTAGGCCAGTTTTAGATTCCGATGCTTCACTTCAGGTTTACTGTATCCCTTGGACCTTCTTATTGACGATGAAACACAGAAATTGCATCCGAATTTAATACAAAAATCACAATGCCGACTTAAGTACAAGAGGACTGACACTCTAACTTTCTATGATTTGAACCTCTCCTGTGAGTCCAGTTTTAGATTCCGATGCTTCACTTCAGGTTTACTGTATCCCTTGGACCTTCTTATTGACGATGAAACACAGAAATTGCATCCGAATTTGATACAAAAGGCACAATGCAGACTGAAGTACAAGAGGACTGACACTCTATCTTTCTATCATTTGAACCTCACCTGTGAGTCCAGTTTTAGATTCCGATGCTTCACTTCAGGTTTACAGTATACCTTTGACCTTCTTATTGACGACGAAACACAGAAATTGCATCCGAATTTAATACAAAATGCACAATGCCGGCTTAAGTACAAGAGGACTGACAAACTAACTTCCTATGATTCGAACCTCTCCTGTAAATCCAGTTTTAGATTCCGATGCCTCACTTCAAGTTTACTGTATCCCTTGGACCTTCTTATTGACGATGAAACACAGAAATTGCATCCAAATTTAATACAAAAAAGCACAATGCCGACTAAAGCACAAGAGGACTGACACTCCAATTTTCTATGATTTGAACCTCACCTGTGACTCCAGTTTTAGATTCCGATGCTTCACTTCAGGTTAACTGTATACCTTGGACCTTCTTATTGACGATGAAGCACAGAAATTGCATCCGCTTTTAATACAACAGGAACAATGCCGACTTAAGTACAAGAGGACTGACACTCTAACTTTCTATGATATGAACCTCTCCTGTGATTCCAGTTTTAGATTCCGATGCTTCACTTCAGGTTTACTGTATCCCTTGGACCTTCTTATTGACGATGAAACACCGAAATTGCATCCGAATGTAATACAAAAGGCACAATGCCGACTTAAGTACAAGAGGACTGACACTCTAACTTTCTATGATTTGAACCTCTCCTGTGAGTCCAGTTTTCGATTTCGATGCTTCACTTCAAATTTTCTGTATCCCTTGGACCTTCTTATTGATGATGAAACACAGAAATTGCATCCGAGATTAATACAAAAGGCACAATGCCGACTTAAGTACAAGAGGACTGACACTCTTACTTTCTTTGATTTGAACCTCTCCTGTGATTCCAGTTTTAGATTCCGATGCTTCACTTCAGGTTTTCTGTATCCCTTTGACCTTCTTATTGACGATGAAACGCAGAAATTGCATCCGAATTTAATACAAAAGGCACAATGCGGACTTAAGTACAAGAGGACTGACCCTCTAACTTTCTATGATTTGAACCTCACCTGTGAGTCCAGTTTTAGATTCCGATGCTTCACATCAGGTTTACTGTATACCTTGGACCTTCTTATTGTCGATGAAACACAGAATTTGCATCCGAATTTAATACAAAAGGCACAATGCCGACTTAAGTACAAGAGGACTGACACTCCTACTTTCTATGATATGACCTCTCCTGCGAGTACAGTTTTAGATTCCGATGCTTCACTTCAGTTTTACTGCATCCCTTGGACCTTCTTATTGACGATGAAACACAGAAATTGCATCCGAATTTAATACAACAGGCACAATGTCGACTTAAGTACAAGAGGACTGACACTCTAACTTTCTATGATTTGAACCACTCCTGTGAGTCCAGTTATAGATTCCGATGCTTCACTTCAGGTTTACTGTATCCCTTGGACCTTCTTATTGACGATGAAACACAGAAATTGCATCCGAATTTAATACAATAGGCACAATGCCGACTTAAGTACAAGAGGACTGACACTCTAACTTTCTATGATTTGAACCTCTCCTGTGAGTCCAGTTTTAGATTCCGATGCTTCACTTCAGGTTTACTGTATACCTTGGACCTTCTTATTGACGATGAATACAAGAAATTGCATCCGAATTTAATACAAAAGGCACAATGCTGACTGAAGTACAAGAGGACTGACACTCTAACTTTCTATGATTTGAACCTCACCTGTGAGTCCAGTTTTAGATTCCGATGCTTCACTTCAGGTTTACTGTATCCCTTGGACCTTCTTATTGACGATGAAACACAGAAATTGCATCCGAAATTAATACAAAAGGCACAATGCCGACTTAAGTACAAGAGCACAGACACTCTAACATTCTATGATTTGAACCACTCCTGTTAGGCCAGTTTTAGATTCCGATGCTTCACTTCAGGTTTACTGTATCCCTTGGACCTTCTTATTGACGATGAAACACAGAAATTGCATCCGAATTTAATACAAAAGGCACAATGCCGACTTAAGTACAAGAGGACTGACACTCTAACTTTCTATGATTTGAACCTCACCTGTGAGTCCAGTTTTAGATTCCGATGCTTCACTTCAGGTTTACTGTATACCTTGGACCTTCTTATTGACGATGAAACACTGAAATTGCATCCGAATTTAATACAAAAGGCACAATGCCGACTTAAGTACAAGAGGACTGACACTCTAACTTTCTATGATATGAACCTCTCCTGTGATTCCAGTTTTAGATTCCGATGCTTCACTTCAGGTTTACAGTATCCCTTGGACCGTCTTATTGACGCTGAAACACAGAAATTGCATCCGAATTTAATACAAAAGGCACAATGCCGACTTAAGTACAAGAGGACTGACACTCTAACTTTCTATGATTTGAACCTCACCTGTGAGTCCAGTTTTAGATTCCGATGCTTCACTTCAGGTTTACTGTATACCTTGGACCTTCTTATTGACGATGAAACACAGAAATTGCATCCGAATTTAATACAAAAGGCACAATGCCGACTTAAGTACAAGAGGACTGACACTCCTACTTTCTATGATATGACCTCTCCTGCGAGTGCAGTTTTAGATTCCGATGCTTCACTTCAGTTTTACTGCATCCCTTGGACCTTCTTATTGACGATGAAACACAGAAATTGCATCCGAATTTAATACAACAGGCACAATGCCGACTTAAGTACAAGAGGACTGACACTCTAACTTTCTATGATTTGAACCACTCCTGTGAGTCCAGTTATAGATTCCGATGCTTCACTTCAGGTTTACTGTATCCCTTGGACCTTCTTATTGACGATGAAACACAGAAATTGCATCCGAATTTAATACAAGAAGCACTATGCCGACTTAAGTACAAGACGACTGACACTCTAACTTTCTATGATTTGAACCTCTCCTGTGAGTCCAGTTTTAGATTCCGATGCTTCACTTCAGGTTTACTGTATCCCTTGGACCTTCTTATTGACGATGAAGCACAGAAATTACATCCGATTTTAATACAAAAGGCACAATGCCGACTTAAGTACAAGATGACAGACACTCTAATTTTCTAAGATTTGAACCTCTCCTGTGAGTCCAGTTTTAGAAGTCGATGCTTCACTTCAGGTTTACTGTATCCCTTGGACCTTATTATTGACGATGAAACACAGAAATTGCATCCGAATTTAATACAAAAGGCACAATGCCGACTTAAGTACAAGAGGACTGACACTCTAACTTTCTATGATTTGAACATCTCCTGTGAGTCCAGTTTTAGATTCCGATGCTTCACTTCAGTTTTACTGTATCCCTTGGACCTTCTTATAAACGATGAAACACAAAAATTACATCCGAATTTAATCCAAAAGGCACAATGCCGACCTAAGTACAAGAGGACTGACAGTCTAACATTCTTTGATTTGAACCTCTCCTGTGAGTCCAGTTGTAGATTCCGATGCTTCACTTCAGGTTTACTGTATCCCTTGGACCTTCTTATTGACGATGAAACACCGAAATTGCATCCGAATGTAATACAAAAGGCACAATGCCGACTTAAGTACAAGAGGACTGACACTCTAACTTTCTATGATTTGAACCTCTCCTGTGAGTCCAGTTTTCGATTTCGATGCTTCACTTCAAATTTTCTGTATCCCTTGGACCTTCTTATTGATGATGAAACACAGAAATTGCATCCGAGATTAATACAAAAGGCACAATGCCGACTTAAGTACAAGAGGACTGACACTCTTACTTTCTTTGATTTGAACCTCTCCTGTGATTCCAGTTTTAGATTCCGATGCTTCACTTCAGGTTTTCTGTATCCCTTTGACCTTCTTATTGACGATGAAACGCAGAAATTGCATCCGAATTTAATACAAAAGGCACAATGCCTACTTAAGTACAAGAAGACAACACTCTAACTTTCTATTATTTGAACCTCTCCTGTGAGTCCATTTTTAGATTCCGATGCTTTACTTCAGGTTTACTGTATCCCTTGGACCTTCTTATTGACGATAAAACACAGAAATTGCATCCGAATTTAATACAAAATGCACAATGTCGACTTAATTACAAGAGGACCGACACTCTAACTTTCTATGATATAAACCTCACCTGTCAGCCCAGTTTTAGATTCCGATGCTACACTTCAGGTTTAGTGTATCCCTTGGACCTTCTTATTGACGATGAAACACAGAAATTGCATCCGAAATTAATACAATAGGCACAATGCCGACTTAAGTACAAGAGGACAGACACTCTAACATTCTATGATTTGAACCACTCCTGTGAGGCCAGTTTTAGATTCCGATGCTTCACTTCAGGTTTACTGTATCCCTTGGACCGTCTTATTGACGCTGAAAACAGAAATTGCATCCGAATTTAATACAAAAGGCACAATGCGGACTTAAGTACAAGAGGACTGACCCTCTAACTTTCTATGATTTGAACCTCACCTGTGAGTCCAGTTTTAGATTCCGATGCTTCACATCAGGTTTACTGTATACCTTGGACCTTCTTATTGACGATGAAACACAGAAATTGCATCCGAATTTAATACAAAAGGCACAATGCCGACTTAAGTACAAGAGGACTGACACTCCTACTTTCTATGATATGACCTCTCCTGCGAGTACAGTTTTAGATTCCGATGCTTCACTTCAGTTTTACTGCATCCCTTGGACGTTCTTATTGACGATGAAACACAGAAATTGCATCCGAATTTAATACAACAGGCACAATGTCGACTTAAGTACAAGAGGACTGACACTCTAACTTTCTATGATTTGAACCACTCCTGTGAGTCCAGTTATAGATTCCGATGCTTCACTTCAGGTTTACTGTATCCCTTGGACCTTCTTATTGACGATGAAACACAGAAATTGCATCCGAATTTAATACAATAGGCACAATGCCGACTTAAGTACAAGAGGACTGACACTCTAACTTTCTATGATTTGAACCTCTCCTGTGAGTCCAGTTTTAGATTCCGATGATTCACTTCAGGTTTACTGTATACCTTGGACCTTATTATTGACGATGAATACAAGAAATTGCATCCGAATTTAATACAAAAGGCACAATGCTGACTGAAGTACAAGAGGACTGACACTCTAACTTTCTATGATTTGAACCTCACCTGTGAGTCCAGTTTTAGATTCCGATGCTTCACTTCAGGTTTACTGTATACCTTTCACCTTCTCATTGACGATGAAACACAGAAATTGCATCCGAATTTAATACAAAAGACACAATGCCGACATAAGTACAAGAGGACTGACACTCTAACTTTCTATGATTTGAACCTCACCTGTGAGTCCAGTTTTGGATTCCGATGCTTCATTTCAGGTTTACTGTATACCTTGGACCTTCTTATTGACGATGAAACACAGAAATTGCATCCGAATTTAATACAAAAGGCACAACGCCGACTTAAGTACAAGAGGACTGACACTCCTACTTTCTATGATATGAACCTCTCCTGCGAGTACAGTTTTAGATTCCGATGCTTCACTTCGGGTTTACTGTATCCCTTGGACCTTCTTATTGACGATGAAACACAGAAATTGCATCCGAATTTAATACAACAGGCACAATGCCGACTTAAGTACAAGAGGACTGACACTCTAACTTTCTATGATTTGAACCACTCCTGTGAGTCCAGTTATGGATTCCGATGCTTCACTTCAGGTTTACTGTATCCCTTGGACCTTCTTATTGACGATGAAACACAGAAATTGCATCCGAATTTAATACAAGAAGCACTATGCCGACTTAAGTACAAGAGGACTGACACTCTAACTTTCTATGATTTGAACCTCTCCTGTGAGTCCAGTTTTAGATTCTGATGCTTCACTTCAGGTTTGCTGTATCCCTTGGACCCTCTTATTGAAGATGATACACAGAAATTGCATCCGAATTTAATACAAAATTCACAATGCCGACTTAAGTACAAGAGGACTGACACTCTAAGTTTCTCTGATTTGAACCTCTCTGGTGAGTCCAGTTTTAGATTCCGATGCTTCACTTCAGGTTTACTGTATCCCTTGGACCTTCTTATTGACGATGAAGCACAGAAATTACATCCGATTTTAATACAAAAGGCACAATGCCGACTTAAGTACAAGATGACAGACACTCTAATTTTCTAAGATTTGAACCTCTCCTGTGAGTCCAGTTTTAGATTCCGATGCTTCACTTCAGTTTTACTGTATCCCTTGGACCTTCTTATAAACGATGAAACACAAAAATTACATCCGAATTTAATCCAAAAGGCACAATGCCGACCTAAGTACAAGAGGACTGACAGTCTAACATTCTTTGATTTGAACCTCTCCTGTGAGTCCAGTTTTAGATTCCGATGCTTCACTTCAGGTTTACTGTATCCCTTGGACCTTCTTATTGACGATGAAACACCGAAATTGCATCCGAATGTAATACAAAAGGCACAATGCCGACTTAAGTACAAGAGGACTGACACTCTAACTTCTATGATTTGAACCTCTCCTGTGAGTCCAGTTTTCGATTTCGATGCTTCACTTCAGGTTTACTGTATCCCTTGGACCTTCTTATTGATGATGAAACACAGAAATTGCATCCGAGATTAATACAAAAGGCACAATGCCGACTTAAGTACAAGAGGACTGACACTCTTACATTCTTTGATTTGAACCTCTCCTGTGATTCCAGTTTAGATTCCGATGCTTCACTTCAGGTTTTCTGTATCCCTTTGACCTTCTTATTGACGATGAAACACAGAAATTGCATCCGAATTTAATACAAAAGCACAATGCCGACTTAAGTACAGGAAGACATACACTCTTACTTTCTATTATTTGAACCTCTCCTGTGAGTCCAGTTTTAGATTCCGATGCTTCACTTCAGGTTTACTCTATCCCTTGGACCCTTCTTATTGACGATAAAACACAGAAATTGCATCCGAATTTAATACAAAATGCACAATGCCGACTTAAGTACAAGAGGACCGACACTCTAACTTTCTATGATATAAACCTCACCTGTCAGTCCAGTTTTAGATTCCGATGCTACACTTCAGGTTTACTGTATCCCTTGGACCTTCTTATTGACGATGAAACACAGAAATTGCATCCGAAATTAATACAATAGGCACAATGCGACTTAAGTACAAGAGGACAGACACTCTAACATTCTATGATTTGAACCACTCCTGTGAGGCCAGTTTTAGATTCCGAGCTTCACTTCTGATTTACTGTATCCCTTGGACCTTCTATTGACGATGAAACACAGAAATTGCAACCGAATTTAATACAAAAGGCACAATGCCGACTTATTACAAGAGGACTGACACTCTAACTTTCTATGATTTGAACCTCTCCTGTGAGTCCAGTTTTAGATTCCGATGCTTCACTTCAGGTTTACTGTATCCCTTGGACCTTCTTATTGACGATGAAACACAGAAATTGCATCCGAATTCAATACAAAAGGCACAATGCCGACTTAAGTACAAGAGGACTGACACTCTAATTTTCTATGATTTGAACCTCACCTGTGAGTCCAGTTTTAGATTCCGATGCATCACTTCAGGTTTACTGTACCCCTTGGACCTTCTTATTGACGATGAAGCACAGAAATCGCATCCCATTTTGATTCAAAAGGAACAACGCCGACTTAAGTACAAGAGGACTGACACTCAAACTTTCTATGATTTGAACCTCACCTGTGAGTCCAGTTTTGGATTCCGATGCTTCACTTCAGGTTTACAGTATACCTTGGACCTTCTTATTGACGATGAAACACAGAAATTGCATCCGAATTTAATACAAAAGGAACAATGCCGACTTAAGTACAAGAGGACTGACAATCTAACTTTCTATGATTTGAACCTCACCTGTGAGTCCAGTTTTAGATTTCGACGCTTCACTTCAGGTTTACTGAATCCCTTGGACTTTCTTATTGACGATGAAACACAGAAATTGCATCCGAATTTAATACAAAATGCTCAATGCCGACTTAAGTACAAGAGGACTGACACTCTAACTTTCTATGATTTGAACCTCTCCTGTGAGTCCAGTTTTAGATTCCAATGCTTCACATCAGGTTTACTGTATCCCTTGGACCTTCTTATTGACGATGAAACACAGATATTACATCCGAATTTAATACAAAAGGCAGAATGCCGACTTAAGTACAAGAGGACTGACACTCTAACTTTCTATGATTTGAACCTCTCCTGTGAGTCCAGTTTTAGATTCCGATGCTTCACTTCAGGTTTACTGTATACCTTGGACCTTCTTATTGACGATGAATACAAGAAATTGCATCGAATTTAATACAAAAGGCACAATGCTGACTGAAGTACAAGAGGACTGACACTCTAACTTTCTATGATTTGAACCTCACCTGTGAGTCCAGTTTTAGATTCCGATGCTTCACTTCAGGTTTACTGTATACCTTTCACCTTCTCATTGACGATGAAACACAGAAATTGCATCCGAATTTAATACAAAAGACGACATAAGTACAAGAGGACTGACACTCTAACTTTCTATGATTTGAACCTCACCTGTGAGTCCAGTTTTGGATTCCGATGCTTCATTTCAGGTTTACTGTATACCTTGGACCTTCTTATTGACGATGAAACACAGAAATTTCATCCGAATTTAATACAAAAGGTACAACGCCGACTTAAGTACAAGAGGACTGACACTCCTACTTTCTATGATATGAACCTCTCCTGCGAGTACAGTTTTAGATTCCGATGCTTCACTTCGGGTTTACTGTATCCCTTGGACCTTCTTATTGACGATGAAACACAGAAATTGCATCCGAATTTAATACAACAGGCACAATGCCGACTTAAGTACAAGAGGACTGACACTCTAACTTTCTATGATTTGAACCACTCCTGTGAGTCCAGTTATGGATTCCGATGCTTCACTTCAGGTTTACTGTATCCCTTGGACCTTCTTATTGACGATGAAACACAGAAATTGCATCCGAATTTAATACAAGAAGCACTATGCCGACTTAAGTACAAGAGGACTGACACTCTAACTTTCTATGATTTGAACCTCTCCTGTGAGTCCAGTTTTAGATTCTGATGCTTCACTTCAGGTTTGCTGTATCCCTTGGACCCTCTTATTGAAGATGATACACAGAAATTGCATCCGAATTTAATACAAAATTCACAATGCCGACTTAAGTACAAGAGGACTGACACTCTAAGTTTCTCTGATTTGAACCTCTCTGGTGAGTCCAGTTTTAGATTTCGATGCTTCACTTCAGGTTTACTGTATCCCTTGGACCTTCTTATTGACGATGAAGCACAGAAATTACATCCGATTTTAATACAAAAGGCACAATGCCGACTTAAGTACAAGATGACAGACACTCTAATTTTCTAAGATTTGAACCTCTCCTGTGAGTCCAGTTTTAGATTCCGATGCTTCACTTCAGTTTTACTGTATCCCTTGGACCTTCTTATAAACGATGAAACAGAAAAATTACGTCCGAATTTAATCCAAAAGGCACAATGCCGACCTAAGTACAAGAGGACTGACAGTCTAACATTCTTTGATTTGAACCTCTCCTGTGAGTCCAGTTTTAGATTCCGATGCTTCACTTCAGGTTTACTGTATCCCTTGGACCTTCTTATTGACGATGAAACACCGAAATTGCATCCGAATGTAATACAAAAGGCACAATGCCGACTTAAGTACAAGAGGACTGACACTCTAACTTTCTATGATTTGAACCTCTCCTGTGAGTCCAGTTTTCGATTTCGATGCTTCACTTCAGGTTTACTGTATCCCTTGGACCTTCTTATTGATGATGAAACACAGAAATTGCATCCGAGATTAATACAAAAGGCACAATGCCGACTTAAGTACAAGAGGACTGACACTCTTACATTCTTTGATTTGAACCTCTCCTGTGATTCCAGTTTTAGATTCCGATGCTTCACTCAGGTTTTCTGTATCCCTTTGACCTTCTTATTGACGATGAAACACAGAAATTGCATCCGAATTTAATACAAAAGGCACAATGCCGACTTAAGTACAAGAAGACATACACTCTTACTTTCTATTATTTGAACCTCTCCTGTGAGTCCAGTTTTAGATTCCGATGCTTCACTTCAGGTTTACTCTATCCCTTGGACCTTCTTATTGACGATAAAACACAGAAATTGCATCCGAATTTAATACAAAATGCACAATGCCGACTTAAGTACAAGAGGACCGACACTCTAACTTTCTATGATATAAACCTCACCTGTCAGTCCAGTTTTAGATTCCGATGCTACACTTCAGGTTTACTGTATCCCTTGGACCTTCTTATTGACGATGAAACACAGAAATTGCATCCGAAATTAATACAATAGGCACAATGCCGACTTAAGTACAAGAGGACAGACACTCTAACATTCTATGATTTGAACCACTCCTGTGAGGCCAGTTTTAGATTCCGATGCTTCACTTCTGATTTACTGTATCCCTTGGACCTTCTTATTGACGATGAAACACAGAAATTGCAACCGAATTTAATACAAAAGGCACAATGCCGACTTATTACAAGAGGACTGACACTCTAACTTTCTATGATTTGAACCTCTCCTGTGAGTCCAGTTTTAGATTCCGATGCTTCACTTCAGGTTTACTGTATCCCTTGGACCTTCTTATTGACGATGAAACACAGAAATTGCATCCGAATTCAATACAAAAGGCACAATGCCGACTTAAGTACAAGAGGACTGACACTCTAATTTTCTATGATTTGAACCTCACCTGTGAGTCCAGTTTTAGATTCCGATGCATCACTTCAGGTTTACTGTACCCCTTGGACCTTCTTATTGACGATGAAGCACAGAAATCGCATCCGATTTTAATTCAAAAGGAACAACGCCGACTTAAGTACAAGAGGACTGACACTCTAACTTTCTATGATTTGAACATCACCTGTGAGTCCAGTTTTAGATTCCGATGCTTCACTTCAGGTTTACAGTATACCTTGGACCTTCTTATTGACGATGAAACACAGAAATTGCATCCGAATTTAATACAAAAGGAACAATGCCGACTTAAGTACAAGAGGACTGACAATCTAACTTTCTATGATTTGAACCTCACCTGTGAGTCCAGTTTTAGATTTCGATGCTTCACTTCAGGTTTACTGAATCCCTTGGACTTTCTTATTGACGATGAAACACAGAAATTGCATCCGAATTTAATACAAAATGCTCAATGCCGACTTAAGTACAAGAGGACTGACACTCTAACTTTCTATGATTTGAACCTCTCCTGTGAGTCCAGTTTTAGATTCCAATGCGTCACATCAGGTTTACTGTATCCCTTGGACCTTCTTATTGACGATGAAACACAGATATTACATCCGAATTTAATACAAAAGGCAGAATGCCGACTTAAGTACAAGAGGACTGACACTCTAACTTTCTATTATTTGAACCACTCCTGTGAGGCCGGTTTTAGATTCCGATGCTTCACTTCAGTTTTACTGTATCCCTTGGACTTTCTTATTGACGATGAAACACAGAAATTGCATCCGTATTTAATACAAAGGGCACAATGCCGACTTAAGTACAAGAGGACTGACACTCTAACTTTCTATGATTTGAACCTCTCCAGTGACTCCAGTTTCAGATTCCGATGCTTCACTTCAGGTTTTCTGTATCCCTTGGACCTTCTTATTGACGATGAAACACAGAAATTGCATCCGAATTTAATACAATAGGCACAATGCCGACTTAAGTACAAGAAGACATACACTCTAAATTTCTATTATTTGAACCTCTCCTGTGAATCCAGTTTTAGATTCCGATGCTTCACTTCAGGTTTACTGTATCCCTTGGACCTTCTTATTGATGATAAAACACAGAAATTGCATCCGAATTTAATACAAAATGCACAATGCCGACTTAAGTACAAGAGGACCGACACTCTAACTTTCTATGATTTGAACCTCACCTGTGAGTCCAGTTTTAGATTCTGATGCTTCACTTCAGGTTTACTGTATCCCTTGGACCTTCTTATTGACGATGAAACACAGAAATTGCATCCGAATTTAATACAAAAGGCACAATGCCGACTTAAGTACAAGAGGACTGACACTCTAATTTTCAATGATTTGAACCTCTCCTGTGAGTCCAGTTTTCGATTTCGATGCTTCACTTCAGGTTTACTGTATCCCTTGGACCTTCTTATTGACGATGAAACACAGAAATTGCATCCGAATTTAATACAAAGGGCACAATGCCGACTTAAGTACAAGAGGACTGACACTCTTACTTTCTTTGATTTGAACCTCTCCAGTGATTCCAGTTTTAGATTCCGATGCTTCACTTCAGGTTTTCTGTATCCCTTGGACCTTCTTATTGACGATGAAACACAGAAATTGCATCAGAATTTAATACAAAAGGCACAATGCCGACTTAAGTACAAGAAGACATACACTCTAACTTTCTATTATTTGAACCTCTCCTGTGATTCCAGTTTTTGATTCCGATGCTTCACTTCAGGTTTACTGTATCCCTTGGACCTTCTTATTGACGATAAAACACAGAAATTACATCCGAATTTAATACAAAATGCACAATGCCGACTTAAGTACAAGAGGACCGACACTCTAACTTTCTTTGATTTGAACCTCACCTGTGAGTCCAGTTTTAGATTCCGATGCTTCACTTCAGGTTTACTGTATCCCTTGGACCTTCTTATTCACGATGAAACACAGAAATTGTATCCAAAATTAATACAAAAGGCACAATGCCGACTTAATTACAAGAGGACAGACACTCTAACTTTCTATGATTTGAACCACTCCTGTGAGTCCAGTTTTAGATTCCGATGCTTCACTTCAGGTTTACTGTATCCCTTGGACCTTCTTATTGACGATGAAACACAGAAATTGCATCCGAATTTAATACAAAAGGCACAATGCCGACTTAAGTACAAGAGGACTGACACTCTAATTTTCAATGATTTGAACCTCTCCTGTGAGTCCAGTTTTCGATTTCGATGCTTCACTTCAGGTTTACTGTATCCCTTGGACCTTCTTATTGACGATGAAACACAGAAATTGCATCCGAATTTAATACAAAAGGCACAATGCCGACTTAAGTACAAAGGACTGACACTCTTACTTTCTTTGATTTGAACCTCTCCAGTGATTCCAGTTTTAGATTCCGATGCTTCACTTCAGGTTTTCTGTATCCCTTGGACCTTCTTATTGACGATAAAACACAGAAATTACATCCGAATTTAATACAAAATGCACAATGCCGACTTAAGTACAAGAGGACCGACACTCTAACTTTCTATGATTTGAACCTCACCTGTGAGTCCAGTTTTAGATTCCGATGCTTCACTTCAGGTTTACTGTATCCCTTGGACCTTCTTATTGACGATGAAACACAGAAATTGTATCCAAAATTAATACAAAAGGCACAATGCCGACTTAATTACAAGAGGACAGACACTCTAACTTTCTATGATTTGAACCACTCCTGTGACGCCAGTTTTAGATTCCGATGCTTTACTTCAGGTTTACTGTATCCCTTGGACCTTCTTATTGACGATGAAACACAGAAATTACGTCCGAATTTAATACAAAAGGCACAATGCCGACTCAAGTACAAGAGGACTGACGCTCTCAGTTTCTCTGCTTTGAACCTCTGCTGTGAATCCACTTTCAGGTTCCGATGCTTCACTTCAGGTTTACTGTATCCCTAGGACCTTCTTATTGACGATGAAGCACAGAAATTACATCTGATTTTAATACAAAAGGCACAATGCCGACTTAAGTACAAGAGGACAGACACTCTAATTTTCAATGATTTGAACCTCTCCTGTGAGTCCAGTTTTCGATTTCGATGCTTCACTTCAGGTTTACTGTATCCCTTGGACCTTCTTATTGACGATGAAACACAGAAATTGCATCCGAATTTAATACAAAAGGCACAATGCCGACTTAAGTACAAGAGGACTGACACTCTTACTTTCTTTGATTTGAACATCTCCAGTGATTCCAGTTTTAGATTCCGATGCTTCACTTCAGGTTTTCTGTATCCCTTGGACCTTCTTATTGACGATGAAACACAGAAATTGCATCAGAATTTAATACAAAAGGCACAATGCCGACTTAAGTACAAGAAGACATACACTCTAACTTTCTATTATTTGAACCTCTCCTGTGATTCCAGTTTTTGATTCCGATGCTTCACTTCAGGTTTACTGTATCCCTTGGACCTTCTTATTGACGATAAAACACAGAAATTACATCCGAATTTAATACAAAATGCACAATGCCGACTTAAGTACAAGAGGACCGACACTCTAACTTTCTATGATTTGAACCTCACCTGTGAGTCCAGTTTTAGATTCCGATGCTTCACTTCAGGTTTACTGTATCCCTTGGACCTTCTTACTCACGATGAAACACAGAAATTGTATCCAAAATTAATACAAAAGGCACAATGCCGACTTAATTACAAGAGGACAGACACTCTAACTTTCTATGATTTGAACCACTCCTGTGAGGCCAGTTTTAGATTCCGATGCTTTACTTCAGGTTTACTGTATCCCTTGGACCTTCTTATTGACGATGAAACACAGAAATTGCATCCAAATTTAATACAAAAGGCACAATGCCGACTTAAGTACAGGGGACTAACACTCTAAATTTCTATGATTTGAACCTCTCCTGTGAGTCCAGTTTTAGATTCCGATGCTTCACTTCAGGTTTACTGTATCCCTTGGACCTTCTTATTGACGATGAAACACAGAAATTGCATCCGAATTTAATACAAAAGGCACAATGCCGGCTTAAGTACAAGAGGACTGACACTCTAACTTTCTATGATTTGAACCTCTCCTGTGATTCCAGTTTTAGATTCCGTTGTTTCACTTCAAGTTTACTGTATCCCCTGGACCTTCTTATTGACGATGAAACACAGAAATTGCATCCGAATTTAATACAAAATGCTCAATGCCGACTTAAGTACAAGAGGACTGACACTCTAACTTTCTATGATTTGGACCTCTCCTGTGAATCCAGTTTTAGATTCCAATGCTTCACATCAGGTTTACTGTATCCCTTGGACCTTCTTATTGCCGATGAAACACAGAAATTGCATCCAAATTTAATACAAAAGGCACAATGCCGACGTAAGTACAAGAGTACCGACACTCTAACTTTCTATGATATAAACCTCACCTGTCAGCCCAGTTTTAGATTCCGATGCTACACTTCAGGTTTAGTGTATCCCTTGGACCTTCTTATTGACGATGAAACACAGAAATTGCATCCGAATTTAATACAAAGGCACAATGCCGACTTAAGTACAAGAGGACTGACACTCTCAGTTTCTCTGATTTGAACCTCTCCTGTGAGTCCACTTTTAGATTCCGATGCTTCACTTCAGGTTTACTGTATCCCTTGGACCTTCTTATTGAAGATGAAGCACAGAAATTACATCCGATTTTAATACAAAAGGCACAATGCCGATTTAAGTACAAGAGGACAGACACTCTAATTTTCTATGATTTGAGCCTCTCCTGTGAGTCCAGTTTTCGATTTCGATGCTTCACTTCAGGTTTACTGTATCCCTTGGACCTTCTTATTGACGATGAAACACAGAAATTGCATCCGAATTTAATACAAAAGGCACAATGCCGACTTAAGTACAAGAGGACTGACACTCTTACTTTCTTTGATTTGAACCTCTCCAGTGATTCCAGTTTTAGATTCCGATGCTTCACTTCAGGTTTTCTGTATCCCTTGGACCTTCTTATTGACGATGAAACACAGAAATTGCATCAGAATTTAATACAAAAGGCACAATGCCGACTTAAGTACAAGAAGACATACACTCTAACTTTCTGTAATTTGAACCTGTCCTGTGATTCCAGTTTTAGATTCCGATGCTTCACTTCAGGTTAACTTTATCCCTTGGACCTTCTTATTGACGATAAAACACAGAAATTACATCCGAATTTAATACAAAATGCACAATGCCGACTTAAGTACAAGAGGACCGACAGTCTAACTTTCTATGATTTGAACCTCACCTGTGAGTCCAGTTTTAGATTCCGATGCTTCACTTCAGGTTTACTGTATCCCTTGGACCTTCTTATTGACGATGAAACACAGAAATTGTATCCAAAATTAATACAAAAGGCACAATGCCGACTTAATTACAAGAGGACAGACACTCTAACTTTCAATGATTTGAACCACTCCTGTGAGGCCAGTTTTAGATTCCGATGCTTTACTTCAGGTTTACTGTATCCCTTGGACCTTCTTATTGACGATGAAACACAGAAATTACATCCGAATTTAATACAAAAGGCACAATGCCGACTCAAGTACAAGAGGACTGACACTCTCAGTTTCTCTGATTTGAACCTCTCCTGTGAGTCCACTTTCAGATTCCGATGCTTCACTTCAGGTTTACTGTATCCCTTGGACCTTCTTATTGACGATGAAGCACAGAAATTACATCTGATTTTAATACAAAAGGCACAATGCCGACTTAAGTACAAGAGGACAGACACTCTAATTTTCAATGATTTGAACCTCTCCTGTGAGTCCAGTTTTCGATTTCGATGCTTCACTTTAGGTTTACTGTATCCCTTGGACCTTCTTATTGACGATGAAACACAGAAATTGCTTCCGAATTTAATACAAAAGGCACAATGCCGACTTAAGTACAAGAGGACTGACACTCTTACTTTCTTTGATTTGAACCTCTCCAGTGATTCCAGTTTTAGATTCCGATGCTTCACTTCAGGTTTTCTGTATAACTTGGACCTTCTTATTGACGATGAAACACAGAAATTGCATCAGAATTTAATACAAAAGGCACAATGCCGACTTAAGTACAAGAAGACATACACTCTAACTTTCTATTATTTGAACCTCTCCTGTGATTCCAGTTTTAGATTCCGATGCTTCACTTCAGGTTTACTGTATCCCTTGGACCTTCTTATTGACGATAAAACACAGAAATTACATCCGAATGTAATACAAAATGCACAATGCCGACTTAAGTACAAGAGGACCGACACTCTAACTTTCTATGATTTGAACCTCACCTGTGAGTCCAGTTTTAGACTCCGATGCTTCACTTCAGGTTTACTGTATCCCTTGGACCTTCTTATTGACGATGAAACACAGAAATTGTATCCAAAATTAATACAAAAGGCACAATGCCGACTTAATTACAAGAGGACAGACACTCTAACTTTCTATGATTTGAACCACTCCTGTGAGACCAGTTTTAGATTCCGATGTTTTACTTCAGGTTTACTGTATCCCTTGGACCTTCTTATTGACGATGAAACACAGAAATTGCATCCGAATTTAATACAAAAGGCACAATGCCGACTTAAGTACAGGGGACTAACACTCTAAATTTCTATGATTTGAACCTCTCCTGTGAGTCCAGTTTTAGATTCCGATGCTTCACTTCAGGATTACTGTATCCCTTGGACCTTCTTATAAACGATGAAACACAAAAGTTACATCCGAATTTAATCCAAAAGGCACAATGCCGACCTAAGTACAAGAGGACTGACAGTCTAACATTCTTTGATTTGAACCTCTCCTGTGAGTCCAGTTTTAGATTCCGATGCTTCACTTCAGGTTTACTGTATCCCTTTGACCTTCTTATTGACGATGAAACGCAGAAATTGCATCCGAATTTAATACAAAGGCACAATGCCGACTTAAGTACAAGAGGACTGACACTCTCAGTTTCTCTGATTTGAACCTCTCCTGTGAGTCCACTTTTAGATTCCGATGCTTCACTTCAGGTTTACTGTATCCCTTGGACCTTCTTATTGACGATGAAGCACAGAAATTACATCCGATTTTAATACAAAAGGCACAATGCCGATTTAAGTACAAGAGGACAGACACACTAATTTTCTAAGATTTGAGCCTCTCCTGTGAGTCCAGTTTTCGATTTCGATGCTTCACTTCAGGTTTACTGTATCCCTTGGACCTTCTTATTGATGATGAAACACAGAAATTGCATCCGAGATTAATACAAAAGGCACAATGCCGACTTAAGTACAAGAGGACTGACACTCTTACTTTCTTTGATTTGAACCTCTCCTGTGATTCCAGTTTTAGATTCCGATGCTTCACCTCAGGTTTTCTGTATCCCTTTGACCTTCTTATTGACGATGAAACGCAGAAATTGCATCCGAATTTAATACAAACGGCACAATGCCTACTTAAGTACATGAAGACAACACTCTAACTTTCTATTATTTGAACCTCTCCTGTGAGTCCAGTTTTAGATTCCGATGCTTTACTTCAGGTTTACTGTATCCCTTGGACCCTCTTATTGACGATAAAACACAGAAATTGCATCCGAATTTAATACAAAATGCACAATGCCGACTTAAGTACAAGAGGACCGACACTCTAACTTTCTATGATATAAACCTCACCTGTCAGCCCAGTTTTAGATTCCGATGCTACACTTCAGGTATAGTGTATCCCTTGGACCTTCTTATTGACGATGAAACACAGAAATTGCATCCGAAATTAATACAATAGGCACAATGCCGACTTAAGTACAAGAGGACAGACACTCTAACATTCTATGATTTGAACCACTCCTGTGAGGCCAGTTTTAGATTCCGATGCTTCACTTCAGGTTTACTGTATCCCTTGGACCTTCTTATTGACGATGAAACACAGAAATTGCATCCGAATTTAATACAAAAGGCACAATGCCGACATAAGTACAAGAGGACTGACACTCTAACTTTCTATGATTTGAACCTCACCTGTGAGTCCAGTTTTAGATTCCGATGCTTCACTTCAGGTTTAATGTATACCTTGGACCCTCTTATTGACTATGAAAAACAGAAATTGCATCCGAATTTAATACAAAAGGCACAATGCCGACTTAAGTACAAGAGGACTGACACTCTAACTTTCTATGATATGAACCTCTCCTGTGATTCCAGTTTTAGATTCCGATGCTTCACTTCAGGTTTACTGTATCCCTTGGACCGTCTTATTGACGCTGAAACACAGATATTGCATCCGAATTTAATACAAAAGGCACAATGCCGACAAGTACAAGAGGACTGACCCTCTAACTTTCTATGATTTGAACCTCACCTGTGAGTCCAGTTTTAGATTCCGATGCTTCGCATCAGGTTTACTGTATACCTTGGACCTTCTTATTGACGATGAAACACAGAAATTGCATCCGAATTTAATACAAAAGGCACAATGCCGACTTAAGTACAAGAGGACTGACACTCCTACTTTATATGATATGACCTCTAATGCGAGTACAGTTTTAGATTCCGATGCTTCACTTCAGTTTTACTGCATCCCTTGGACCTTCTTATTGACGATGAAACACAGAAATTGCATCCGAATTTAATACAACAGGCACAATGTCGACTTAAGTACAAGAGGACTGACACTCTAACTTTCTATGATTTGAACCACTCCTGTGAGTCCAGTTATAGATTCCGATGCTTCACTTCAGGTTTACTGTATCCCTTGGACCTTCTTATTGACGATGAAGCACAGAAATTGCATCCGAATTTAATACAAGAAGCACTATGCCGACTTAAGTACAAGAGGACTGACACTCTAACTTTCTATGATTTGAACCTCTCCTGTGAGTCCAGTTTTAGATTCCGATGCTTCACTTCAGGTCTACTGTATACCTTGGACCTTCTTATTGACGATGAATACAAGAAATTGCATCCGAATTTAATACAAAAGGCACAATGCTGACTGAAGTACAAGAGGACTGACACTCTAACTTTCTATGATTTGAACCTCACCTGTGAGTCCAGTTTTAGATTCCGATGCTTCACTTCAGGTTTACTGTATACCTTTCACCTTCTCATTGACGATGAAACACAGAAATTGCATCCGAATTTAATACTAAAGACACAATGCCGACTTAAGTACAAGAGTACTGACACTCTAACTTTCTATAATTTGAACCTCACCTGTGAGTCCAGTTTTGGATTCCGATGCTTCATTTCAGGTTTACTGTATACCTTGGACCTTCTTATTGACGATGAAACACAGAAATTGCATCCGAATTTAATACAAAAGCACAACGCCGACTTAAGTACAAGAGGAATGACACTCCTACTTTCTATGATATGAACCTCTCCTGCGAGTACAGTTTTAGATTCCGATGCTTGACTTCGGGTTTACTGCATCCCTTGGACCTTCTTATTGACGATGAAACACAGAAATTGCATCCGAATTTAATACAACAGGCACAATGCCGACTTAAGTACAAGAGGACTGACACTCTAACTTTCTATGATTTGAACCACTCCTGTGAGTCCAGTTATGGATTCCGATGCTTCACTTCAGGTTCACTGTATCCCTCGGACCTTCTTATTGACGATGAAACACAGAAATTGCATCCGAATTTAATACAAGAAGCACTATGCCGACTTAAGTACAAGAGGACTGACACTCTAACTTTCTATGATTTGAACCTCTCCTGTGAGTCCAGTTTTAGATTCCGATGCTTCACTTCAGGATTACTGTATCCCTTGGACCTTCTTATAAACGATGAAACACAAAAGTTACATCCGAATTTAATCCAAAAGGCACAATGCCGACCTAAGTACAAGAGGACTGACAGTCTAACATTCTTTGATTTGAACCTCTCCTGTGAGTCCAGTTTTAGATTCCGATGCTTCACTTCAGGTTTACTGTATCCCTTGGACCTTCTTATTGACGATGAAACACAGAAATTGTATCCAAAATTAATACAAAAGGCACAATGCCGACTTAATTACAAGAGGACAGACACTCTAACTTTCTATGATTTGAACCACTCCTGTGAGACCAGTTTTAGATTCCGATGTTTTACTTCAGGTTTACTGTATCCCTTGGACCTTCTTATTGACGATGAAACACAGAAATTGCATCCGAATTTAATACAAAAGGCACAATGCCGACTTAAGTACAGGGGACTAACACTCTAAATTTCTATGATTTGAACCTCTCCTGTGAGTCCAGTTTTAGATTCCGATGCTTCACTTCAGGATTACTGTATCCCTTGGACCTTCTTATAAACGATGAAACACAAAAGTTACATCCGAATTTAATCCAAAAGGCACAATGCCGACCTAAGTACAAGAGGACTGACAGTCTAACATTCTTTGATTTGAACCTCTCCTGTGAGTCCAGTTTTAGATTCCGATGCTTCACTTCAGGTTTACTGTATCCCTTTGACCTTCTTATTGACGATGAAACGCAGAAATTGCATCCGAATTTAATACAAAGGCACAATGCCGACTTAAGTACAAGAGGACTGACACTCTCAGTTTCTCTGATTTGAACCTCTCCTGTGAGTCCACTTTTAGATTCCGATGCTTCACTTCAGGTTTACTGTATCCCTTGGACCTTCTTATTGACGATGAAGCACAGAAATTACATCCGATTTTAATACAAAAGGCACAATGCCGATTTAAGTACAAGAGGACAGACACACTAATTTTCTAAGATTTGAGCCTCTCCTGTGAGTCCAGTTTTCGATTTCGATGCTTCACTTCAGGTTTACTGTATCCCTTGGACCTTCTTATTGATGATGAAACACAGAAATTGCATCCGAGATTAATACAAAAGGCACAATGCCGACTTAAGTACAAGAGGACTGACACTCTTACTTTCTTTGATTTGAACCTCTCCTGTGATTCCAGTTTTAGATTCCGATGCTTCACCTCAGGTTTTCTGTATCCCTTTGACCTTCTTATTGACGATGAAACGCAGAAATTGCATCCGAATTTAATACAAACGGCACAATGCCTACTTAAGTACATGAAGACAACACTCTAACTTTCTATTATTTGAACCTCTCCTGTGAGTCCAGTTTTAGATTCCGATGCTTTACTTCAGGTTTACTGTATCCCTTGGACCCTCTTATTGACGATAAAACACAGAAATTGCATCCGAATTTAATACAAAATGCACAATGCCGACTTAAGTACAAGAGGACCGACACTCTAACTTTCTATGATATAAACCTCACCTGTCAGCCCAGTTTTAGATTCCGATGCTACACTTCAGGTATAGTGTATCCCTTGGACCTTCTTATTGACGATGAAACACAGAAATTGCATCCGAAATTAATACAATAGGCACAATGCCGACTTAAGTACAAGAGGACAGACACTCTAACATTCTATGATTTGAACCACTCCTGTGAGGCCAGTTTTAGATTCCGATGCTTCACTTCAGGTTTACTGTATCCCTTGGACCTTCTTATTGACGATGAAACACAGAAATTGCATCCGAATTTAATACAAAAGGCACAATGCCGACATAAGTACAAGAGGACTGACACTCTAACTTTCTATGATTTGAACCTCACCTGTGAGTCCAGTTTTAGATTCCGATGCTTCACTTCAGGTTTAATGTATACCTTGGACCCTCTTATTGACTATGAAAAACAGAAATTGCATCCGAATTTAATACAAAAGGCACAATGCCGACTTAAGTACAAGAGGACTGACACTCTAACTTTCTATGATATGAACCTCTCCTGTGATTCCAGTTTTAGATTCCGATGCTTCACTTCAGGTTTACTGTATCCCTTGGACCGTCTTATTGACGCTGAAACACAGATATTGCATCCGAATTTAATACAAAAGGCACAATGCCGACAAGTACAAGAGGACTGACCCTCTAACTTTCTATGATTTGAACCTCACCTGTGAGTCCAGTTTTAGATTCCGATGCTTCGCATCAGGTTTACTGTATACCTTGGACCTTCTTATTGACGATGAAACACAGAAATTGCATCCGAATTTAATACAAAAGGCACAATGCCGACTTAAGTACAAGAGGACTGACACTCCTACTTTATATGATATGACCTCTAATGCGAGTACAGTTTTAGATTCCGATGCTTCACTTCAGTTTTACTGCATCCCTTGGACCTTCTTATTGACGATGAAACACAGAAATTGCATCCGAATTTAATACAACAGGCACAATGTCGACTTAAGTACAAGAGGACTGACACTCTAACTTTCTATGATTTGAACCACTCCTGTGAGTCCAGTTATAGATTCCGATGCTTCACTTCAGGTTTACTGTATCCCTTGGACCTTCTTATTGACGATGAAGCACAGAAATTGCATCCGAATTTAATACAAGAAGCACTATGCCGACTTAAGTACAAGAGGACTGACACTCTAACTTTCTATGATTTGAACCTCTCCTGTGAGTCCAGTTTTAGATTCCGATGCTTCACTTCAGGTCTACTGTATACCTTGGACCTTCTTATTGACGATGAATACAAGAAATTGCATCCGAATTTAATACAAAAGGCACAATGCTGACTGAAGTACAAGAGGACTGACACTCTAACTTTCTATGATTTGAACCTCACCTGTGAGTCCAGTTTTAGATTCCGATGCTTCACTTCAGGTTTACTGTATACCTTTCACCTTCTCATTGACGATGAAACACAGAAATTGCATCCGAATTTAATACTAAAGACACAATGCCGACTTAAGTACAAGAGTACTGACACTCTAACTTTCTATAATTTGAACCTCACCTGTGAGTCCAGTTTTGGATTCCGATGCTTCATTTCAGGTTTACTGTATACCTTGGACCTTCTTATTGACGATGAAACACAGAAATTGCATCCGAATTTAATACAAAAGCACAACGCCGACTTAAGTACAAGAGGAATGACACTCCTACTTTCTATGATATGAACCTCTCCTGCGAGTACAGTTTTAGATTCCGATGCTTGACTTCGGGTTTACTGCATCCCTTGGACCTTCTTATTGACGATGAAACACAGAAATTGCATCCGAATTTAATACAACAGGCACAATGCCGACTTAAGTACAAGAGGACTGACACTCTAACTTTCTATGATTTGAACCACTCCTGTGAGTCCAGTTATGGATTCCGATGCTTCACTTCAGGTTCACTGTATCCCTCGGACCTTCTTATTGACGATGAAACACAGAAATTGCATCCGAATTTAATACAAGAAGCACTATGCCGACTTAAGTACAAGAGGACTGACACTCTAACTTTCTATGATTTGAACCTCTCCTGTGAGTCCAGTTTTAGATTCCCATGCTTTACTTCAGATTTACTGTATACCTTGGACCTTCTTATTGACGATGAAACACAGAAATTGCATCCGAATTTAATACAAAAGGCACAATGCTGACTTAAGTACAAGAGGACTGACACTCTAACTTTCTATGATTTGAATCTCACCTGTGAGTCCAGTTATAGATTCCGATGCTTCACTTCAGGTTTACTGTAACCCTGGGACCTTCTTATTGACGATGAAACACGGAAATTGCATCCGAATTTAATACAAAAGGCACAATGCCGACTTAAGTACAAGAGGACTGACACTCTAACTTTCTATGATTTGAACCTCTCCTGTGAGTCCAGTTTTAGATTCTGATGCTTCACTTCACGTTTGCTGTATCCCTTGGACCTTCTTATTGAAGATGATACACAGAAATTGCATCCGAATTTAATACAAAATTCACAATGCCGACTTAAGTACAACAGGACTGACACTCTAAGTTTCTCTGATTTGAACCTCTCTGGTGAGTCCAGTTTTAGATTCCGATGCTTCACTACAGGTTTACTGTATCCCTTGGACCTTCTTATTGACGATGAAGCACAGAAATTACATCCGATTTTAATACAAAACGCACAATGCCGACTTAAGTACAAGATGACAGACACTCAATTTTTCTAAGATTTGAACCTCTCCTGTGAGTCCAGTTTTAGATTCCGATGCTTCACTTCAGTTTTACTGTATCCCTTGGACCTTCTTATAAACGATGAAACACAAAAATTACATCCGAATTTAATCCAAAAGGCACAATGCCGACCTAAGTACAAGAGGACTGACAGTCTAACATTCTTTGATTTCAACCTCTCCTGTGAGTCCAGTTTTGGATTCCGATGCTTCACTTCAGGTTTACTGTATCCCTTGGACCTTCTTATAGACGGTGAAACACCGAAATTGCATCCGAATGTAATACAAAAGGCACAATGCCGACTTAAGTACAAGAGGACTGACACTCTAACTTTCTATGATTGAACCTCTCCTGTGAGTCCAGTTTTCGATTTCGATGCTTCACTTCAGGTTTACTGTATCCCTTGGACCTTCTTATTGATGATGAAACACAGAAATTGCATCCGAGATTAATACAAAAGGCACAATGCCGACTTAAGTACAAGGGGACTGACACTCTTACTTTCTTTGATTTGAACCTCTCCTGTGATTCCAGTTTTAGATTCCGATGCTTCACTTCAGGTTTTCTGTATCCCTTTGACCTTCTTATTGACGATGAAACACAGAAATTGCATCCGAATTTAATACAAAAGGCACAATGCCGACTTAAGTACAAGAAGACATACACTCTAACTTTCTATTATTTGAACCTCTCCTGCGAGTCCAGTTTTAGATTCCGATGCTTCACTTCAGGTTTACTCTATCCCTTGGACCTTCTTATTGACGATAAAACACAGAAATTGCATCCGAATTTAATACAAAATGCACAATGCCGACTTAAGTACAAGAGGACCGTCACTCTAACTTTCTATGATATAAACCTCATCTGTCAGTTCAGTTTTAGTTTCCGATGCTACACTTCAGGTTTACTGTATACCTTGGACCTTCTTATTGACGATGAAACACAGAAATTGCATCCGAAATTAATACAATAGGCACAATGCCGACTTAAGTACAAGAGGACAGACACTCTAACATTCTTTGATTTGAACCACTCCTGTGAGGCCAGTTTTAGATTCCGATGCTTCACTTCTGATTTACTGTATCCCTTGGACCTTCTTATTGACGATGAAACACAGAAATTGCAACCGAATTTAATACAAAAGGCACAATGCCGACTTAATACAAGAGGACTGACACTCTAACTTTTTATGATTTGAACCTCTCCTGTGAGTCCAGTTTTAGATTCCGATGCTTCACTTCAGGTTTACTGTATCCCTTGGACCTTCTTATTGACGATGAAACACAGAAATTGCATCCGAATTCAATACAAAAGGCACAATGCCGACTTAAGTACAAGAGGACTGACACTCTAATTTTCTATGATTTGAACCTCACCTGTGAGTCCAGTTTTAGATTCCGAAGCAATACTTCAGGTTTACTGTACCCCTTGGACCTTCTTATTGACGATGAAGCACAGAAATCGCATCCGATTTTAATTCAAAAGGAACAACGCCGACTTAAGTACAAGAGGACTGATACTCTAACGTTCTATGATTTGAACCTCACCTGTGAGTCCAGTTTTAGATTCCGATGCTTCACTTCAGGTTTACAGTATACCTTGGACCTTCTTATTGACGATGAAACACAGAAATTGCATCCGAATTTAATACAAAAGGAACAATGCCGACTTAAGTACAAGAGGACTGACAATCTAACTTTCTATGATTTGAACCTCACCTGTGAGTCCAGTTTTAGATTTCGATGCTTCACTTCAGGTTTACTGAATCCCTTGGACCTTCTTATTGACGATGAAACACAGAAATTGCATCCGAATTTAATACAAAATGCTCAATGCCGACTTAAGTACAAGAGGACTGACACTCTAACTTTCTATGATTTGAACCTCTCCTGTGAGTCCAGTTTTAGATTCCAATGCTTCACATCAGGTTTACTGTATCCCTTGGACCTTCTTATTGACGATGAAACACAGAAATTACATCCGAATTTAATACAAAAGGCAGAATGCCGACTTAAGTACAAGAGGACTGACACTCTAACTTTCTATTATTTGAACCACTCCTGTGAGGCCGGTTTTAGATTCCGATGCTTCACTTCAGTTTTACTGTATCCCTTGGACTTTCTTATTGACGATGAAACACACAAATTGCATCCGTATTTAATACAAAGGGCACAATGCCGACTTAAGTACAAGAGGACTGACACTCTAACTTTCTATGATTTGAACCTCTCCAGTGATTCCAGTTTTAGATTCCGATGCTTCACTTCAGGTTTTCTGTATCCCTTGGACCTTCTTATTGACGATGAAACACAGAAATTACATCCGAATTTAATACAAAAGGCACAATGCTGACTTAAGTACAAGAGGACTGACACTCTAACTTTCTATGATTTGAATCTCACCTGTGAGTCCAGTTATAGATTCCGATGCTTCACTTCAGGTTTACTGTATCCCTGGGACCTTCTTATTGACGATGAAACACGGAAATTGCATCCGAATTTAATACAAAAGGCACAATGCCGACTTAAGTACAAGAGGACTGACACTCTAACTTTCTATGATTTGAACCTCTCCTGTGAGTCCAGTTTTAGATTCTGATGCTTCACTTCAGGTTTGCTGTATCCCTTGGACCTTCTTATTGAAGATGATACACAGAAATTGCATCCGAATTTAATACAAAATTCACAATGCCGACTTAAGTACAAGAGGACTGACACTCTAAGTTTCTCTGATTTGAACCTCTCTGGTGAGTCCAGTTTTAGATTCCGATGCTTCACTACAGGTTTACTGTATCCCTTGGACCTTCTTATTGACGATGAAGCACAGAAATTACATCCGATTTTAATACAAAACGCACAATGCCGACTTAAGTACAAGATGACAGACACTCTAATTTTCTAAGATTTGAACCTCTCCTGTGAGTCCAGTTTTAGATTCCGATGCTTCACTTCAGTTTTACTGTATCCCTTGGACCTTCTTATAAACGATGAAACACAAAAATTACATCCGAATTTAATCCAAAAGGCACAATGCCGACCTAAGTACAAGAGGACTGACAGTATAACATTCTTTGATTTGAACCTCTCCTGTGATTCCAGTTTTAGATTCCGATGCTTCACTTCAGGTTTTCTGTATCCCTTGGACCTTCTTATTGACGATGAAACACAGAAATTGCATCCGAATTTAATACAATAGGCACAATGCCGACTTAAGTAAAAGAAGACATACACTCTAAATTTCTATTATTTGAACCTCTCCTGTGATTCCAGTTTTAGATTCCGATGCTTCACTTCAGGTTTACTGTATCCCTTGGACCTTCTTATTGACGATAAAACACAGAAATTGCATCCGAATTTAATACAAAATGCACAATGCCGACTTAAGTACAAGAGGACCGACACTCTAACTTTCTATGATTTGAACCTCACCTGTGAGTCCAGTTTTAGATTCCGATGCTTCACTTCAGGTTTACTGTATCCCTTGGACCTTCTTATTGACGATGAAACACAGAAATTGCATCCGAAATTAATACAAAAGGCACAGTGCCGACTTAAGTACAAGAGGACTGACACTCTAACTTTCTGTGTTTTGAACCACTCCTGTGAGTCCAGTTTTAGATTCCGATGCTTCACTTCAGGTTTACTGTATCCCTTGGACCTTCTTATTGACGATGAAACACAGAACTTGCATCCGAATTTAATACAAAAGGCACAATGCCGACTTAAGTACAAGAGGACTGACACTCTAATTTTCAATGATTTGAACCTCTCCTGTGAGTCCAGTTTTCGATTTCGATGCTTCACTTCAGGTTTACTGTATCCCTTGGACCTTCTTATTGACGATGATACACAGAAATTGCATCCGAATTTAATACAAAAGGCACAATGCCGACTTAAGTACAAGAGGACTGACACTCTTACTTTCTTTGATTTGAACCTCTCCAGTGATTCCAGTTTTAGATTCCGATGCTTCACTTCAGGTTTTCTGTATCCCTTGGACCTTCTTATTGACGATGAAACACAGAAATTGCATCAGAATTTAATACAAAAGGCACAATGCCGACTTAAGTACAAGAAGACATACACTCCAACTTTCTATTATTTGAACCTCTCCTGTGATTCCAGTTTTAGATTCCGATGCTTCACTTCAGGTTTACTGTATCCCTTGGACCTTCTTATTGACGATAAAACACAGAAATTACATCCGAATTTAATACAAAATGCACAATGCCGACTTAAGTACAAGAGGACCGACACTCTAACTTTCTATGATTTGAAACTCACCTGTGAGTCCAGTTTTAGATTCCGATGCTTCACTTCAGGTTTACTGTATCCCTTGGACCTTCTTATTGACTATGAAACACAGAAATTGTATCCAAAATTAATACAAAAGGCACAATGCCGACTTAATTACAAGAGGACAGACACTCTAACTTTCTATGATTTGAACCACTATTCTGACGCCAGTTTTAGATTCCGATGCTTTACTTCAGGTTTACTGTATCCCTTGGACCTTCTTATTGACGATGAAACACAGAAATTACGTCCGAATTTAATACAAAAGGCACAATGCCGACTCAAGTACAAGAGGACTGACACTCTCAGTTTCTCTGCTTTGAACCTCTCCTGTGAATCCACTTTCAGATTCCGATGCTTCACTTCAGGTTTACTGTATCCCTAGGACCTTCTTATTGACGATGAAGCACAGAAATTACATCTGATTTTAATACAAAAGGCACAATGCCGACTTAAGTACAAGAGGACAGACACTCTAATTTTCAATGATTTGAACCTCTCCTGTGAGTCCAGTTTTCGATTTCGATGCTTCACTTCAGGTTTACTGTATCCCTTGGACCTTCTTATTGACGATGAAACACAGAAATTGCATCCGAATTTAATACAAAAGGCACAATGCCGACTTAAGTACAAGAGGACTGACACTCTTACTTTCTTTGATTTGAACCTCTCCAGTGATTCCAGTTTTAGATTCCGATGCTTCGCTTCAGGTTTTCTGTATCCCTTGGACCTTCTTATTGACGATGAAACACAGAAATTGCATCAGAATTTAATACAAAAGGCACAATGCCGACTTAAGTACAAGAAGACATACACTCTAACTTTCTATTATTTGAACCTCTCCTGTGATTCCAGTTTTTGATTCCGATGCTTCACTTCAGGTTTACTGTATCCCTTGGACCTTCTTATTGACGAAAAACACAGAAATTACATCCGAATTTAATACAAAATGCACAATGCCGACTTAAGTACAAGAGGACCGACACTCTAACTTTCTATGATGTGAACCTCACCTGTGAGTCCAGTTTTAGATTCCGATGCTTCACGTCAGGTTTACTGTATCCCTTGGACCTTCTTATTGACGATGAAACACAGAAATTGTATCCAAAATTAATACAAAAGGCACAATGCCGACTTAATTACAAGAGGACAGACACTCTAACTTTCTATGATTTGAACCACTCCTGTGAGGCCAGTTTTAGATTCCGATGCTTTACTTCAGGTTTACTGTATCCCTTGGACCTTCTTATTGACGATGAAACACAGAAATTGCATCCGAATTTAATACAAAAGGCACAATGCCGACTTAAGTACAGGGGACTAACACTCTAAATTTCTATGATTTGAACCTCTCCTGTGAGTCCAGTTTTAGATTCCGGTGCTTCACTTCAGGTTTACTGTATCCCTTGGACCTTCTTATTGACGATGAAACACAGAAATTGCATCCGAATTTAATACAAAAGGCACAATGCCGGCTTAAGTACAAGAGGACTGACACTCTAACTTTCTATGATTTGAACCTCTCCTGTGATTCCAGTTTTAGATTCCGTTGTTTCACTTCAAGTTTACTGTATCCCCTGGACCTTCTTATTGACGATGAAACACAGAAATTGCATCCGAATTTAATACAAAATGCTCAATGCCGACTTAAGTACAAGAGGACTGACACTCTAACTTTCTGTGATTTGAACCTCTCCTGTGAAGCCAGTTTTAGATTCCAATGCTTCACATCAGGTCTACTGTATCCCTTGGACCTTCTTATTGCCGATGAAACACAGAAATTGCATCCGAATTTAATACAAAAGGCACAATGCCGACTTAAGTACAAGAGGACCGACACTCTAACTTTCTATGATATAAACCTCACCTGTCAGCCCAGTTTTAGATTCCGATGCTACACTTCAGGTTTAGTGTATCCCTTGGACCTTCTCATTGACGATGAAACACAGAAATTGCATCCGAATTTAATACAAAGGCACAATGCCGACTTAAGTACAAGAGGACTGACACTCTCAGTTTCTCTGATTTGAACCTCTCCTGTGAGTCCACCTTTAGATTCCGATGCTTCACTTCAGGTTTACTGTATCCCTTGGACCTTCTTATTGACGATGAAGCACAGAAATTACATCCGATTTTAATACAAAAGGCACAATGCCGATTTAAGTACTAGAGGTCAGACACTCTAATTTTCTATGATTTGAACCTCTCCTGTGAGTTCAGTTTTCGATTTCGATGCTTCACTTCAGGTTTACTGTATCCCTTGGACCTTCTTATTGACGATGAAACACAGAAATTGCATCCGAATTTAATACAAAAGGCACAATGCCGACTTAAGTACAAGAGGACTGACACTCTTACTTTCTTTGATTTGAACCTCTCCAGTGATTCCAGTTTTAGATTCCGATGCTTCACTTCAGGTTTTCTGTATCCCTTGGACCTTCTTATTAACGATGAAACACAGAAATTGCATCAGAATTTAATACAAAAGGCACAATGCCGACTTAAGTACAAGAAGACATACACTCTAACTTTCTATTATTTGAACCTCTCCTGTGATTCCAGTTTTAGATTCCGATGCTTCACTTCAGGTTTACTGTATCCCTTGGACCTTCTTATTGACGATAGAACACAGAAATTACATCCGAATTTAATACAAAATGCACAATGCCGACTTAAGTACAAGATTACCGACACTCGAACTTTCTATGATTTGAACCTCACCTGTGAGTCCAGTTTTAGATTCCGATGCTTCACTTCAGGTTTACTGTATCCCTTGGACCTTCTTATTGACGATGAAACACAGAAATCGTATCCAAAATTAATACAAAAGGCACAATGCCGACTTAATTACAAGAGGGCAGACACTCTAACTTTCTATGATTTGAACCACTCCTGTGAGGCCAGTTTTAGATTCCGATGCTTTACTTCAGGTTTACTGTATCCCTTGGACCTTCTTATTGACGATGAAACACAGAAATTACATCCGAATTTAATACAAAAGGCACAATGCCGACTCAAGTACAAGAGGACTGACACTCTCAGTTTCTCTGATTTGAACCTCTCCTGTGAGTCCACTTTCAGATTCCGATGCTTCACTTCAGGTTTACTGTATCCCTAGGACCTTCTTATTGACGATGAAGCACAGAAATTACATCTGATTTTAATACAAAAGGCACAATGCCGACTTAAGTACAAGAGGACAGACACTCTAATTTTCAATGATTTGAACCTCTCCTGTGAGTCCAGTTTTCGATTTAGATGCTTCACTTCAGGTTTACTGTATCCCTTGGACCTTCTTATTGACGATGAAACACAGAAATTGCATCCGAATTTAATACAAAAGGCACAATGCCGACTTAAGTACAAGAGGACTGACACTCTTACTTTCTTTGATTTGAACCTCTCCAGTGATTCCAGTTTTAGATTCCGATGCTTCACTTCAGGTTTTCTGTATCCCTTGGACCTTCTTATTGACGATGAAACACAGAAATTGCATCAGAATTTAATACAAAAGGCACAATGCCGACTTAAGTACAAGAAGACATACACTCTAACTTTCTATTATTTGAACCTCTCCTGTGATTCCAGTTTTAGATTCCGATGCTTCACTTCAGGTTTACTGTATCCCTTGGACCTTCTTATTGACGATAAAACACAGAAATTACATCCGAATTTAATACAAAATGCACAATGCCGACTTAAGTACAAGAGGACCGACACTCTAACTTTCTATGATTTGAACCTCACCTGTGAGTCCAGTTTTAGATTCCGATGCTTCACTTCAGGTTTACTGTATCCCTTGGACCTTCTTATTGACGATGAAACACAGAAATTGCATCAGAATTTAATACAAAAGGCACAATGCCGACTTAAGTACAAGAAGACATACACTCTAACTTTCTGTTATTTCAACCTCTCCTGTGATTCCAGTTTTAGATTCCGATGCTTCACTTCAGGTTTACTGTATCCCTTGGACCTTCTTATTGACGATAAAACACAGAAATTACATCCGAATTTAATACAAAATGCACAATGCCGACTTAAGTACAAGAGGACCGACACTCTAACTTTCTATGATTTGAACCTCACCTGTGAGTCCAGTTTTAGATTCCGATGCTTCACTTCAGGTTTACTGTATCCCTTGGACCTTCTTATTGACGATGAAACACAGAAATTGTATCCAAAATTAATACAAAAGGCACAATGCCGACTTAATTACAAGAGGACAGACACTCTAACTTTCTATGATTTGAACCACTCCTGTGAGGCCAGTTTTAGATTCCGATGCTTTACTTCAGGTTTACTGTATCCCTTGGACCTTCTTATTGACGATGAAACACAGAAATTGCATCCGAATTTAATACAAAAGGCACAATGCCGACTTAAGTACAGGGGACTAACACTCTAAATTTCTATGATTTGAACCTCTCCTGTGAGTCCAGTTTTAGATTCCGATGCTTCACTTCAGGTTTACTGTATCCCTTGGACCTTCTTATTGACGATGAAACACAGAAATTGCATCCGAATTTAATACAAAAGGCACAATGCCGGCTTAAGTACAAGAGGACTGACACTCTAACTTTCTATGATTTGAACCTCTCCTGTGATTCCAGTTTTAGATTCCGTTGTTTCACTTCAAGTTTACTGTATCCCCTGGACCTTCTTATTGACGATGAAACACAGAAATTGCATCCGAATTTAATACAAAATGCTCAATGCCGACTTAAGTACAAGAGGACTGACACTCTAACTTTCTATGATATAAACCTCACCTGTCAGCCCAGTTTTAGATTCCGATGCTACACTTTAGGTTTAGTGTATCCCTTGGACCTTCTTATTGACGATGAAACACAGAAATTGCATCCGAATTTAATACAAAGGCACAATGCCGACTTAAGTACAAGAGGACTGACACTCTCAGTTTCTCTGATTTGATCCTCTCCTGTGAGTCCACTTTTAGATTTCGATGCTTCACTTCAGGTTTACTGTATCCCTTGGACCTTCTTATTGACGATGAAGCACAGAAATTACATCCGATTTTAATACAAAAGGCACAATGCCGATTTAAGTACAAGAAGACAGACCCTCTAATTTTCTATGATTTGAACCTCTCCTGTGAGTCCAGTTTTCGATTTCGATGCTTCACTTCAGGTTTACTGTATCCCTTGGACCTTCTTATTCACGATGAAACACAGAAATTGCATCCGAATTTAATACAAAAGGCACAATGCCGACTTAAGTACAAGAGGACTGACACTCTTACTTTCTTTGATTTGAACCTCTCCAGTGATTCCAGTTTTAGATTCCGATGCTTCACTTGAGGTTTCCTGTATCCCTTGGACCTTCTTATTGACGATGAAGCACAGAAATTGCATCCGAATTTAATACAACAGGCACGATGCCGACTTAAGTACAAGAGGACTGACACTCTAACTTTCTATGATTTGAACCACTCCTGTGAGTCCAGTTATAGATTCCGATGCTTCACTTCAGGTTTACTGTATCCCTTGGACCTTCTTATTGACGCTGAAACACAAAAATTGCATCCGAATTTTATACAAAAGGCACAATGCCGATTTAAGTACAAGAGGACTGACACTCTAACTTTCTATGATATGAACCTCTCCTGTGAGTAAAGTTTTAGATTCCGATTCTTCACTTCAGGTTTACTGCATCCCTTGCACCTTCTTATTGACGATGAAACACAGAAATTGCATCCGAATTTAATACAACAGGCACGATGCCGACTTAAGTACAAGAGGACTGACACTCTAACTTTCTATGATTTGAACCACTCCTGTGAGTCCAGTTATAGATTCCGATGCTTCACTTCAAGTTTACTGTATCCCTGGGACCTTCTTATTGACGATGAAACACAGAAATTGCATCCGAATTTAATACAAAAGGCACATTGCCGACTTAAGTACAAGAGGACTGACACTCTAACTTTCTATGATTTGAACCTCTCCTGTGAGTCCAGTTTTAGATTCTGATGCTTCACTTCAGGTTTGCTGTATCCCTTGGACCTTCTTGTTGACGATGAAACACAGAAATTGCATCCGAATTTATTACAAAAGGCACAATGCCGACTTAAGTACAAGAGGACTGACACTCTAAGTTTCTCTGATTTGAACCTCTCTGGTGAGTCCAGTTTTAGATTCCGATGCTTCACTTCAGGTTTACTGTATCCCTTGGACCTTCTTATTGACGATGAAGCACAGAAATTATATCCGATTTTAATACAAAAGGCACAATGCCGACTTAAGTACAAGATGACAGACACTCTAATTTTCTATGATTTGAACCTCTCCTGTGAGTCCAGTTTTAGATTCCGATGCTTCACTTCAGTTTTACTGTATCCCTTGGACCTTCTTATAAACGATGAAACACAAAAATTACATCCGATTTTAATCCAAAAGGCACAATGCCGACCTAAGTACAAGAGGACTGACAGTCTAACATTCTTTGATTTGAACCTCTCCTGTGAGTCCAGTTTTAGATTCCGATGCTTCACTTCAGGTTTACTGTATCCCTTGGACCTTCTTATTGACGATAAAACACAGAAATTGCATCCGAATTTAATACAAAATGCACAATGCCGACTTAAGTACAAGAGGACCGACACACTATCTTTCTATGATATAAACCTCACCTGTCAGTCCAGTTTTAGATTCCAATGCTACACTTCAGGTTTACTGTATCCCTTGGACCTTCTTATTGACGATGAAACACAGAAATTGCATCCGAATTTAATACAAAAGGCACAATGCCGACTTAAGTACAGGGGACTAACACTCTAAATTTCTATGATTTGAACCTCTCCTGTGAGTCCAGTTTTAGATTCCGATGCTTCACTTCAGGTTTACTGTATCCCTTGGACCTTCTTATTGACGATGAAACACAGAAATTGCATCCGAATTTAATACAAAAGGCACAATGCCGGCTTAAGTACAAGAGGACTGACACTCTAACTTTCTATGATTTGAACCTCTCCTGTGATTCCAGTTTTAGATTCCGTTGTTTCACTTCAAGTTTACTGTATCCCCTGGACCTTCTTATTGACGATGAAACACAGAAATTGCATCCGAATTTAATACAAAATGCTCAATGCCGACTTAAGTACAAGAGGACTGACACTCTAACTTTCTATGATATAAACCTCACCTGTCAGCCCAGTTTTAGATTCCGATGCTACACTTTAGGTTTAGTGTATCCCTTGGACCTTCTTATTGACGATGAAACACAGAAATTGCATCCGAATTTAATACAAAGGCACAATGCCGACTTAAGTACAAGAGGACTGACACTCTCAGTTTCTCTGATTTGAACCTCTCCTGTGAGTCCACTTTTAGATTTCGATGCTTCACTTCAGGTTTACTGTATCCCTTGGACCTTCTTATTGACGATGAAGCACAGAAATTACATCCGATTTTAATACAAAAGGCACAATGCCGATTTAAGTACAAGAAGACAGACCCTTTAATTTTCTATGATTTGAACCTCTCCTGTGAGTCCAGTTTTCGATTTCGATGCTTCACTTCAGGTTTACTGTATCCCTTGGACCTTCTTATTCACGATGAAACACAGAAATTGCATCCGAATTTAATACAAAAGGCACAATGCCGACTTAAGTACAAGAGGACTGACACTCTTACTTTCTTTGATTTGAACCTCTCCAGTGATTCCAGTTTTAGATTCCGATGCTTCACTTGAGGTTTCCTGTATCCCTTGGACCTTCTTATTGACGATGAAGCACAGAAATTGCATCCGAATTTAATACAACAGGCACGATGCCGACTTAAGTACAAGAGGACTGACACTCTAACTTTCTATGATTTGAACCACTCCTGTGAGTCCAGTTATAGATTCCGATGCTTCACTTCAGGTTTACTGTATCCCTTGGACCTTCTTATTGACGCTGAAACACAAAAATTGCATCCGAATTTTATACAAAAGGCACAATGCCGATTTAAGTACAAGAGGACTGACACTCTAACTTTCTATGATATGAACCTCTCCTGTGAGTAAAGTTTTAGATTCCGATTCTTCACTTCAGGTTTACTGCATCCCTTGCACCTTCTTATTGACGATGAAACACAGAAATTGCATCCGAATTTAATACAACAGGCACGATGCCGACTTAAGTACAAGAGGACTGACACTCTAACTTTCTATGATTTGAACCACTCCTGTGAGTCCAGTTATAGATTCCGATGCTTCACTTCAGGTTTACTGTATCCCTGGGACCTTCTTATTGACGATGAAACACAGAAATTGCATCCGAATTTAATACAAAAGGCACATTGCCGACTTAAGTACAAGAGGACTGACACTCTAAGTTTCTCTGATTTGAACCTCTCTGGTGAGTCCAGTTTTAGATTCCGATGCTTCACTTCAGGTTTACTGTATCCCTTGGACCTTCTTATTGACGATGAAGCACAGAAATTACATCCGATTTTAATACAAAAGGCACAATGCCGACTTAAGTACAAGATGACAGACACTCTAATTTTCTATGATTTGAACCTCTCCTGTGAGTCCAGTTTTAGATTCCGATGCTTCACTTCAGTTTTACTGTATCCCTTGGACCTTCTTATAAACGATGAAACACAAAAATTACATCCGATTTTAATCCAAAAGGCACAATGCCGACCTAAGTACAAGAGGACTGACAGTCTAACATTCTTTGATTTGAACCTCTCCTGTGAGTCCAGTTTTAGATTCCGATGCTTCACTTCAGGTTTACTGTATCCCTTGGACCTTCTTATTGACGATAAAACACAGAAATTGCATCCGAATTTAATACAAAATGCACAATGCCGACTTAAGTACAAGAGGACCGACACACTATCTTTCTATGATATAAACCTCACCTGTCAGTCCAGTTTTAGATTCCAATGCTACACTTCAGGTTTACTGTATCCCTTGGACCTTCTTATTGACGATGAAACACAGAAAATGCATCCGAAATTAATACAATAGGCACAATGCCGACTTAAGTACAAGAGGACAGACACTCCAACATTCTATGATTTGAACCACTCCTGTGAGGCCAGTTTTAGATTCCGATGCTTCACTTCTGGTTTACTGTATCCCTTGGACCTTCTTATTGACGATGAAACACAGAAATTACATTCGAATTTAATACAAAAGGCACAATGCCGACTTAAGTACAAGAGGACTGACACTCTAACTTTCTATGATTTGAACCTCTCCTGTGAGTCCAGTTTTAGATTCCGATGCTTCACTTCAGGTTTACTGTATCCCTTGGACCTTCTTATTGACGATGAAACACAGAAATTGCATCCGAATTCAATACAAAAGGCACAATGCCGACTTAAGTACAAGAGGACTGACACTCTAATTTTCTATGATTTGAACCTCACCTGTGAGTCCAGTTTTATATTCCGATGCTTCACTTCAGGTTTACTGTACCCCTTGGACCTTCTTATTGACGATGAAGCACAGAAATCGCATCCGATTTTAATTCAAAAGGAACAACGCCGACCTAAGTACAAGAGGACTGACACTCTAACTTTCTATGATTTGAACCTCACCTGTGAGTCCAGTTTTAGATTCCGATGCTTCACTTCAGGTTTACTGTATACCTTGGACCTTCTTATTGACGATGAAACACAGAAATTGCATCCGTATTTAATACAAAGGGCACAATGCCGACTTAAGTACAAGAGGACTGACACTCTAACTATCTATGATTTGAACCTCTCCTGTGAGTCCAGTTTTCGATTTCGATGCTTCACTTCAGGTTTACTGTATCCCTTGGACCTTCTTATTCACGATGAAACACAGAAATTGCATCCGAATTTAATACAAAAGGCACAATACCGACTTAAGTACAAGAGGACTGACACTCTTACTTTCTTTGATTTGAACCTCTCCAGTGATTCCAGTTTTAGATTCCGATGCTTCACTTCAGGTTTACTGTATCCCTTGGACCTTCTTATTGACGATAAAACACAGAAATTGCATCCGAATTTAATACAAAATGCACAATGCCGACTTAAGTACAAGAGGACCGACACTCTAACTTTCTATGATTTGAACCTCACCTGTGAGTCCAGTTTTAGATTCCGATGCTTCACTTCAGGTTTACTGTATCCCTTGGACCTTCTTATTGACGATGAAACACAGAAATTGCATCCGAAATTAATACAAAAGGCACAGTGCCGACTTAAGTACAAGAGCACTGACACTCTAACTTTCTATGTTTTGAACCACTCCTGTGAGTCCAGTTTTAGATTCCGATGCTTCACTTCAGGTTTACTGTATCCCTTGGACCTTCTTATTGACGATGAAACACAGAAATTGCATCCGAATTTAATACAAAAGGCACAATGCCGACTTAAGTACAAGAGGACTGACACTTTAACTTTCTATGATTTGAACCTCACCTGTGAGTCCAGTTTTAGATTCCGATGCTTCACTTCATGTTTACTGTATACCTTGGACCTTCTTATTGACGATGAAACACAGAAATTGCATCCGAAATTAATACAAAAGGCACAATGCCGACTTAAGTACAAGAGGACTGACACTCTAACTTTCTATGATATGAACCTCTCCTGTGACTCCAGTTTTAGATTCCGATGCTTCACTTCAGGTTTACTGTATCCCTTGGACCTTCTTATTGACGCTGAAACACAGAAATTGCATCCGAATTTAATACAAAATGCAAAATGCCGACTTAAGTACAAGAAGACATACACTCTAACTTTCTATTATTTGAACCTCTCCTGTGATTCCAGTTTTAGTTTCCCATGCTTCACTTAAGGTTTACTGAATCCCTTGGACCTTCTTATTGACGATAAAACACAGAAATTGCATCCGAATTTAATACAAAATGCACAATGCCGACTTAAGTACAAGAGGACCGACACTCTAACTTTCTATGATTTGAACTTCACCTGTGAGTCCAGTTTTAGTTTCCGATGCTTCACTTCAGGTTTACTGTATCCCTTGGACCTTCTTATTGACGATGAAACACAGAAATTGTATCCAAAATTAATACAAAAGGCACAATGCCGACTTAATTACAAGAGGACAGACACTCTAACTTTCTATGATTTGAACCACTCCTGTGAGGCCAGTTTTAGATTCCGATGCTTTACTTCAGGTTTACTGTATCCCTTGGACCTTCTTATTGACGATGAAACACAGAAATTGCATCCGAATTTAATACAAAAGGCACAATGCCGACTTAAGTACAGGGGACTAACACTCTAACATTCTATGATTTGAACCACTCCTGTGAATCCAGTTTTAGATTCCGATGCTTTACTTCAGGTTTACTGTATCCCTTGGACCTTCTTATTGACGATGAAACACAGAAATTGCATCCGAATTTAATACAAAAGGCACAATGCCGACTTAAGTACAGGGGACTAACACTCTAACATTCTATGATTTGAACCACTCCTGTGAGGCCAGTTTTAGATTCCAATGCTTCACTTCAAGTTTACTGTATCCCTTGGACCCTCTTATTGACGATGAAACACAGAAATTACATTCGAATTTAATACAAAAGGCACAATGCCGACTTAAGTACAAGAGGACTGACACTCTAACTTTCTATGATTTGAACCTCTCCTGTGAGTCCAGTTTTAGATTCCGATGCTTCACTTCAGGTTTACTGTATCCCTTGGACCTTCTTATTGACGATGAAACACAGAAATTGCATCCGAATTCAATACAAAAGGCACAATGCCGACTTAAGTACAAGAGGACTGACACTCTAATTTTCTATGATTTGAACCTCACCTGTGAGTCCAGTTTTATATTCCGATGCTTCACTTCAGGTTTACTGTACCCCTTGGACCTTCTTATTGACGATGAAGCACAGAAATCGCATCCGATTTTAATTCAAAAGGAACAACGCCGACTTAAGTACAAGAGGACTGACACTCTAACTTTCTATGATTTGAACCTCACCTGTGAGTCCAGTTTTAGATTCCGATGCTTCACTTCAGGTTTACTGTATACCTTGGACCTTCTTATTGACGATGAAACACAGAAATTGCATCCGTATTTAATACAAAGGGCACAATGCCGACTTAAGTACAAGAGGACTGACACTCTAACTTTCTATGATTTGAACCTCTCCTGTGAGTCCAGTTTTAGATTCCGATGCTTCACTTCAGGTTTACTGTATCCCTTGGACCTTCTTATTGACGATGAAACACAGAAATTGCATCCGAATTCAATACAAAAGGCACAATGCCGTCTTAAGTACAAGAGGACTGACACTCTAATTTTCTATGATTTGAACCTCACCTGTGAGTCCAGTTTTATATTCCGATGCTTCACTTCAGGTTTACTGTACCCCTTGGACCTTCTTATTGACGATGAAGCACAGAAATCGCATCCGATTTTAATTCAAAAGGAACAACGCCGACTTAAGTACAAGAGGACTGACACTCTAACTTTCTATGATTTGAACCACTCCTGTGAGGCCAGTTTTAGATTCCGATGCTTCACTTCTGGTTTACTGTATCCCTTGGACCTTCTTATTGACGATGAAACACAGAAATTACATTCGAATTTAATACAAAAGGCACAATGCCGACTTAAGTACAAGAGGACTGACACTCTAACATTCTATGATTTGAACCTCTCCTGTGAGTCCAGTTTTAGATTCCGATGCTTCACTTCAGGTTTACTGTATCCCTTGGACCTTCTTATTGACGATGAAACACAGAAATTGCATCCGAATTCAATACAAAAGGCACAATGCCGACTTAAGTACAAGAGGACTGACACTCTAATTTTCTATGATTTGAACCTCACCTGTGAGTCCAGTTTTATATTCCGATGCTTCACTTCAGGTTTACTGTACCCCTTGGACCTTCTTATTGACGATGAAGCACAGAAATCGCATCCGATTTTAATTCAAAAGGAACAACGCCGACTTAAGTACAAGAGGACTGACACTCTAACTTTCTATGATTTGAACCTCACCTGTGAGTCCAGTTTTAGATTCCGATGCTTCACTTCAGGTTTACTGTATACCTTGGACCTTCTTATTGACGATGAAACACAGAAATTGCATCCGTATTTAATACAAAGGGCACAATGCCGACTTAAGTACAAGAGGACTGACACTCTAACTATCTATGATTTGAACCTCTCCTGTGAGTCCAGTTTTCGATTTCGATGCTTCACTTCAGGTTTACTGTATCCCTTGGACCTTCTTATTCACGATGAAACACAGAAATTGCATCCGAATTTAATACAAAAGGCACAATACCGACTTAAGTACAAGAGGACTGACACTCTTACTTTCTTTGATTTGAACCTCTCCAGTGATTCCAGTTTTAGATTCCGATGCTTCACTTCAGGTTTACTGTATCCCTTGGACCTTCTTATTGACGATAAAACACAGAAATTGCATCCGAATTTAATACAAAATGCACAATGCCGACTTAAGTACAAGAGGACCGACACTCTAACTTTCTATGATTTGAACCTCACCTGTGAGTCCAGTTTTAGATTCCGATGCTTCACTTCAGGTTTACTGTATCCCTTGGACCTTCTTATTGACGATGAAACACAGAAATTGCATCCGAAATTAATACAAAAGGCACAGTGCCGACTTAAGTACAAGAGCACTGACACTCAAACTTTCTATGTTTTGAACCACTCCTGTGAGTCCAGTTTTAGATTCCGATGCTTCACTTCAGGTTTACTGTATCCCTTGGACCTTCTTATTGACGATGAAACACAGAAATTGCATCCGAATTTAATACAAAAGGCACAATGCCGACTTAAGTACAAGAGGACTGACACTCTAACTTTCTATGATTTGAACCTCACCTGTGAGTCCAGTTTTAGATTCCGATGCTTCACTTCATGTTTACTGTATACCTTGGACCTTCTTATTGACGATGAAACACAGAAATTGCATCCGAAATTAATACAAAAGGCACAATGCCGACTTAAGTACAAGAGGACTGACACTCTAACTTTCTATGATATGAACCTCTCCTGTGACTCCAGTTTTAGATTCCGATGCTTCACTTCAGGTTTACTGTATCCCTTGGACCTTCTTATTGACGCTGAAACACAGAAATTGCATCCGAATTTAATACAAAATGCAAAATGCCGACTTAAGTACAAGAAGACATACACTCTAACTTTCTATTATTTGAACCTCTCCTGTGATTCCAGTTTTAGTTTCCCATGCTTCACTTAAGGTTTACTGAATCCCTTGGACCTTCTTATTGACGATAAAACACAGAAATTGCATCCGAATTTAATACAAAATGCACAATGCCGACTTAAGTACAAGAGGACCGACACTCTAACTTTCTATGATTTGAACTTCACCTGTGAGTCCAGTTTTAGTTTCCGATGCTTCACTTCAGGTTTACTGTATCCCTTGGACCTTCTTATTGACGATGAAACACAGAAATTGTATCCAAAATTAATACAAAAGGCACAATGCCGACTTAATTACAAGAGGACAGACACTCTAACTTTCTATGATTTGAACCACTCCTGTGAGGCCAGTTTTAGATTCCGATGCTTTACTTCAGGTTTACTGTATCCCTTGGACCTTCTTATTGACGATGAAACACAGAAATTGCATCCGAATTTAATACAAAAGGCACAATGCCGACTTAAGTACAGGGGACTAACACTCTAACATTCTATGATTTGAACCACTCCTGTGAATCCAGTTTTAGATTCCGATGCTTTACTTCAGGTTTACTGTATCCCTTGGACCTTCTTATTGACGATGAAACACAGAAATTGCATCCGAATTTAATACAAAAGGCACAATGCCGACTTAAGTACAGGGGACTAACACTCTAACATTCTATGATTTGAACCACTCCTGTGAGGCCAGTTTTAGATTCCAATGCTTCACTTCAAGTTTACTGTATCCCTTGGACCCTCTTATTGACGATGAAACACAGAAATTACATTCGAATTTAATACAAAAGGCACAATGCCGACTTAAGTACAAGAGGACTGACACTCTAACTTTCTATGATTTGAACCTCTCCTGTGAGTCCAGTTTTAGATTCCGATGCTTCACTTCAGGTTTACTGTATCCCTTGGACCTTCTTATTGACGATGAAACACAGAAATTGCATCCGAATTCAATACAAAAGGCACAATGCCGACTTAAGTACAAGAGGACTGACACTCTAATTTTCTATGATTTGAACCTCACCTGTGAGTCCAGTTTTATATTCCGATGCTTCACTTCAGGTTTACTGTACCCCTTGGACCTTCTTATTGACGATGAAGCACAGAAATCGCATCCGATTTTAATTCAAAAGGAACAACGCCGACTTAAGTACAAGAGGACTGACACTCTAACTTTCTATGATTTGAACCTCACCTGTGAGTCCAGTTTTAGATTCCGATGCTTCACTTCAGGTTTACTGTATACCTTGGACCTTCTTATTGACGATGAAACACAGAAATTGCATCCGTATTTAATACAAAGGGCACAATGCCGACTTAAGTACAAGAGGACTGACACTCTAACTTTCTATGATTTGAACCTCTCCTGTGAGTCCAGTTTTCGATTTCGATGCTTCACTTCAGGTTTACTGTATCCCTTGGACCTTCTTATTCACGATGAAACACAGAAATTGCATCCGAATTTAATACAAAAGGCACAATACCGACTTAAGTACAAGAGGACTGACACTCTTACTTTCTTTGATTTGAACCTCTCCAGTGATTCCAGTTTTAGATTCCGATGCTTCACTTCAGGTTTTCTGTATCCCTTGGACCTTCTTATTGACGATGAAACACAGAAATTGCATCCGAATTTAATACAATAGGCACAATGCCGACTTAAGTACAAGAAGACATACACTCTAACTTTCTATTATTTGAACCACTCCTGTGATTCCAGTTTTAGATTCCGATGCTTCACTTCAGGTTTACTGTATCCCTTGGACCTTCTTATTGACGATAAAACACAGAAATTGCATCCGAATTTAATACAAAATGCACTATGCCGACTTAAGTACAAGAGGACCGACACTCTAACTTTCTATGATTTGAACCTCACCTGTGAGTCCAGTTTTAGATTCCGATGCTTCACTTCAGGTTTACTGTATCCCTTGGACCTTCTAATTGATGATGAAACACAGAAATTGCATCCGAAATTAATACAAAAGGCACAGTGCCGACTTAAGTACAAGAGCACTGACACTCTAACTTTCTATGTTTTGAACCACTCCTGTGAGTCCAGTTTTAGATTCCGATGCTTCACTTCAGGTTTACTGTATCCCTTGGACCTTCTTATTGACGATGAAACACAGAAATTGCATCCGAAATTAATACAAAAGGCACAGTGCCGACTTAAGTACAAGAGCACTGACACTCTAACTTTCTATGTTTTGAACCACTCCTGTGAGTCCAGTTTTAGATTCCGATGCTTCACTTCAGGTTTACTGTATCCCTTGGACCTTCTTATTGACGATGAAATTCAGAAATTGCATCCGAATTTAATACAAAAGGCACAATGCCGATTTAAGTACAAGAGGACTGACACTCTAACCTTCTATGATTTGAACCTCACCTGTGAGTCCAGTTTAAGATTCCGATGCTTCACTTCAGGTTTACTGTATACCTTGGACCTTCTTATTGACGATGAAACACAGAAATTGCATCCGAAATTAATACAAAAGGCACAATGCCGACTTAAGTACAAGAGGACTGACACTCTAACTTTCTATGATATGAACCTTTCCTGTGACTCCAGTTTTAGATTCCGATGCTTCACTTCAGGTTTACTGTATCCCTTGGACCTTCTTATTGACGCTGAAACACAGAAATTGCATCCGAATTTAATACAAAATGCAAAATGCCGACTTAAGTACAAGAGGACTGAGACTCTAATTTTCTATGAATTGAACGTCTCCTGTGAGTCCAGTTTTAGATTCCGATGCTTCACTTCAGGTTTACTGTATCCCTTGGACCTTCTTATTGACGATGAAACACAGAAATTGCATCCGAATTTAATACAATAGGCACAATGCCGACTTAAGTACAAGAAGACATACACTCTAACTTTCTATTATTTGAACCACTCCTGTGATTCCAGTTTTAGATTCCGATGCTTCACTTCAGGTTTACTGTATCCCTTGGACCTTCTTATTGACGATAAAACACAGAAATTGCATCCGAATTTAATACAAAATGCACTATGCCGACTTAAGTACAAGAGTACTGACACTCTAACTTTCTATGATTTGAACCACTCCTGTGAGGCCAGTTTTAGATTCCAATTTATCACTTCAGTTTTACTGTATCCCTAGGACTTTCTTATTGACGATGAAACACATTGAAATTGCATCCGAATTTAATACAGAAGGCACAATGCCGACTTAAGTACAAGAGGACTGACACTCAAATTTTGTATGATTTGAACATCTCCTGTGAGTCCAGTTTTAGATTCCGATGCATCACTTCAGGTTTACTGTATCCCTTGGACCTTCTTATTGACGATGAAACACAGAAATTGCATCCGAAATTAATACAAAAGGCACAGTGCCGACTTAAGTACAAGAGCACTGACACTCTAACTTTCTATGTTTTGAACCACTCCTGTGAGTCCAGTTTTAGATTCCGATGCTTCACTTCAGGTTTACTGTATTCCTTGGACCTTCGTATTGACGATGAAACACAGAAATTGCATCCGAATTTAATACAAAAGGCACAATGCCGATTTAAGTGCAAGAGGACTGACACTCTAACCTTCTATGATTTGAACCTCACCTGTGAGTCCAGTTTTAGATTCCGATGCTTCACTTCAGGTTTACTGTATACCTTGGACCTTCTTATTGACGATGAAACACAGAAATTGCATCCGAAATTAATACAAAAGGCACAATGCCGACTTAAGTACAAGAGGACTGACACTCTAACTTTCTATGATATGAACCTCTCCTGTGACTCCAGTTTTAGATTCCGATGCTTCACTTCAGGTTTACTGTATCCCTTGGACCTTCTTATTGACGCTGAAACACAGAAATTGCATCCGAATTTAATACAAAATGCAAAATGCCGACTTAAGTACAAGAGGACTGAGACTCTAATTTTCTATGATTTGAACCTCTCCTGTGAGTCCAGTTTTAGATTCCGATGCTTCACTTCAGGTTTACTGTATCCCTTGGACCTTCTTATTGACGATGAAACACAGAAATTGCATCCGAATTTAATACAAAAGGCACAATGCCGACTCAAGTACAAGAGGACAGACACTCTCAGTTTCTCTGATTTGAACCTCTCCTGTGAGTCCACTTTCTGATTCCGATGCTTCACTTCAGGTTTACTGTATCCCTTGGACCTTCTTATTGACGATGAAGCACAGAAATTACATCTGATTTTAATACAAAAGGCACAATGCCGACTTAAGTACAAGAGGAAAGACACTCTAATTTTCAATGATTTGAACCTCTCCTGTGAGTCCAGTTTTCGATTTCGATGCTTCACTTCAGGTTTACTGTATCCCTTGGACCTTCTTATTGACGATGAAACACAGAAATTGCATCAGAATTTAATACAAAAGGCACAATGCCGACTTAAGTACAAGACGACATACACTCTAATTTTCTATTATTTGAACCTCTCCTGTGATTCCAGTTTTAGTTTCCCATGCTTCACTTAAGGTTTACTGAATCCCTTGGACCTTCTTATTGACGATAAAACACAGAAATTGCATCCGAATTTAATACAAAATGCACAATGCCGACTTAAGTACAAGAGGACTGACACTCTAACTTTCTATGATATGAACCTCTCCTGTGACTCCAGTTTTAGATTCCGATGCTTCACTTCAGGTTTACTGTATCCCTTGGACCTTCTTATTGACGCTGAAACACAGAAATTGCATCCGAATTTAATACAAAATGCAAAATGCCGACTTAAGTACAAGAGGACTGAGACTCTAACTTTCTATGATTTGAACCTCTCCTGTGAGTCCAATTTTAGATACCGATGCTTCACTTCAGGTTTACTGTATCCCTTGGACCTTCTTATTGACGATGAAACACAGAAATTGCATCCGAATTTAATACAAAAGGCACAATGCCGACTCAAGTGCAAGAGGACTGACACTCTCAGCTTCTCTGATTTGAACCTCTCCTGTGAGTCCACTTTCAGATTCCGATGCTTCACTTCAGGTTTACCGTATCCCATGGACCTTCTTATTGACGATGAAGCACAGAAATTACATCTGATTTTAATACAAAAGGCACAATGCCGACTTAAGTACAAGAGGACAGACACTCTAATTTTCAATGATTTGAACCTCTCCTGTGAGTCCAGTTTTCGATTTCGATGCTTCACTTCAGGTTTACTGTATCCCTTGGACCTTCTTATTGACGCTGAAACACAGAAATTGCATCCGAATTTAATACAAAATGCAAAATGCCGACTTAAGTACAAGAGGACTGAGACTCTAACTTTCTATGATTTGAACCTCTCCTGTGAGTCCAATTTTAGATACCGATGCTTCACTTCAGGTTTACTGTATCCCTTGGACCTTCTTATTGACGATGAAACACAGAAATTGCATCCGAATTTAATACAACAGGCACAATACCGACTTAAGTACAAGAGGACTGACCCTCTAACTTTCTATGATTTTAACCACTCCTGTGAGTCCAGTTTTAGATTCCGATGCTTCACATCAGGTTTACTGTATACCTTGGACCTTCTTATTGACGATGAAACACAGAAATTGCATCCGAATTTAATACAAAATGCTCAATGCCTACTTAAGTACAAGAGGACTGACACTCTAACTTTCTATGATTTGAACCACTCCTGTAAGGCTGGTTTTAGATTCCGATGCTTCACTTCAGTTTTACTGCATCCCATGGACTTTCTTATTGACGATGAATCACAGAAATTGCATCCGAATTTAATTCAAAGGGCACAATGCCGACTTAAGTACAAGAGGACTGACGCTCTAACTTTCTATGATTTGAACCTCTCCTGTGAGTCCAGTTTTAGATTCCGACGCTTCACTTCAGGTTTACTGTATCCCTTGGACCTTCTTATTGACGATGAAACACAGAAATTGCATCCGAATTTAATACAAGAGGCACAATGCCGACTTAAGTACAAAAGGACTGACACTCTCAGTTTTTCTGATTTGAACCTCTCCTGTGAGTCCACTTTTACTTTCCGATGCTTCACTTCAGGTTTACTGTATCCCTTGGACCTTCTTATTGACGATGAAGCACAGAAATTACATCCGATTTTAATACAAAAGGCACAATGCCGATTTAAGTACAAGAGGACAGACACTCTAATTTTCTATGATTTGAACCTCTCCTGTGAGTCCAGTTTTCGATTTCGATGCTTCACTTCAGGTTTACTGTATCCCTCGGACCTTCTTATTCACGATGAAACACAGAAATTGCATCCGAATTTAATACAAAAGGCACAATGCCGACTTAAGTACAAGAGGACTGACACTCTTACTTTCTTTGATTTGAACCTCTCCAGTGATTCCAGTTTTAGATTCCGATGCTTCACTTCAGGTTTTCTGTATCCCTTGGACCTTCTTATTGACGATGAAACACAGAAATTGCATCCGAATTTAATACAAAAGGCACAATGCCGACTTAAGTACAAGAGGACTGACACTCTAACTTTCTATGTTTTGAACCACTCCTGTGAGTCCAGTTTTAGATTCCGATGCTTCACTTCAGGTTTACTGTATCCCTTGGACCTTCTTATTGACGATGAAACACAGAAATTGCATCCGAATTTAATACAAAAGGCACAATGCCGACTTAAGTACAAGAGGACTGACACTCTAACTTTCTATGATTTGAACCTCACCTGTGAGTCCAGTTTTAGATTCCGATGCTTCACTTCAGGTTTACTGTATACCTTGGACCTTCTTATTGACGATGAAACACAGAAATTGCATCCGAATTTAATACAAAAGGCACAATGCCGACTTAAGTACAAGAGGACTGACACTCTAACTTTATATGATATGAACCTCTCCTGTGACTCCAGTTTTAGATTCCGATGCTTCACTTCAGGTTTACTGTATCCCTTGGACCTTCTTATTGACGCTGAAACACAGAAATTGCATCCGAATTTAATACAAAGGCAAAATGCCGACTTAAGGCCAAGAGGACTGAGACTCTAACTTTCTATGATTTGAACCTCACCTGTGAGTCCAGTTTTAGATTCCGATGCTTCACTTCTGGTTTACTGTATTCCTTTGACCTTCTTATTGACGATGAAACACAGATATTTCATCCGAATTTAATACAAAAGGCACAATGCCGACTTAAGTACAAGGGGACTGACGCTCTAACTTTCTATGATATGAACCTCTCCTGTGACTCCAGTTTTAATTTCCGATGCTTCACTTCAGGTTTACTGTATCCCTTGGACTTTCCTATTGACGCTGAAACACAGAAATTGTATCCGAATTTAATACAAAAGGCACAATGCCGACTTAAGTACAAGAGGACTGACACTCTAACTTTCTATGATTTGAACCACTCCTGTGAGTCCAGTTTTAGATTCCGATGCTTCACTTCAGGTTTACTGTATCCCTTGGACCTTCTTATTGACGATGAAACACAGAAATTGCATCCGAATTTAATACAAAAGGCACAATGCCGACTCAAGTACAAGAGGACCGACACTCTCAGTTTCTCTGATTTGAACCTCTCCTGTGAGTCCACTTTCAGATTCCGATGCTTCACTTCAGGTTTACTGTATCCCTTGGACCTTCTTATTGACGATGAAGCACAGAAATTACATGTGATTTTAATACAAAAGGCACAATGCCGACTTAAGTACAAGAAGACATACACTCTAACTTTCTATTATTTGAACCTCTCCTGTGATTCCAGTTTTAGATTCCGATGCTTCACTTCAGGTTTACTGTATCCCTTGGACCTTCTTATTGACGATAAAACACAGAAATTGCATCCGAATTTAATACAAAATGCACAATGCCGACTTAAGTACAAGAGGACAGACACTCTAACTTTCTATGATTTGAACCTCACCTGTGAGTCCAGTATTAGATTCCGATGCTTCACTTCAGGTTTACGGTATCCCTTGGACCTTCTTATTGACGATGAAACACAGAAATTGCATCCAAAATTAATACAAAAGGCACAATGCCGACTTAATTACAAGAGGACAGACACTCTAACTTTCTATGATTTGAACCACTCCTGTGAGGCCAGTTTTAGATTCCGATGCTTTACTTCAGGTTTACTGTATCCCTTGGACATTCTTATTGACGATGAAACACAGAAATTGCATCCGAATTTAATACAAAAGGCACAATGCCGACTTAAGTACAGGGGACTGACACTCTAAATTTCTATGATTTGAACCTCTCCTGTGAGTCCAGTTTTAGATTCCGATGCTTCACTTCAGGTTTACTGTATCCCTTGGACCTTCTTATTGACGATGAAACACAGAAATTGTATCCGAATTTAATACAAAAGGCACAATGCCGGCTTAAGTACAAGAGGACTGACACTCTAACTTTCTATGATTTGAACCTCTCCTGTGATTCCATTTTTAGATTCCGTTGTTTCACTTCAAGTTTACTGTATTCCTTGGACCTTCTTATTGACGCTGAAACACAGAAATTGCATCCGAATTTAATACAAAATTCACAATACCGACTTAAGTACAAGAGGACTGACCCTCTAACTTTCTATGATTTTAACCACTTCTGTGAGGCCAGTTTTAGATTCCGATGCTTTACTTCAGGTTTACTGTATCCCTTGGACCTTCTTATTGACGATAAAACACAGAAATTGCATCCGAATTTAATACAAAATGCACAATGCCGACTTAAGTACAAGAGGACAGACACTCTAACTTTCTATGATTTGAACCTCACCTGTGAGTCCAGTATTAGATTCCGATGCTTCACTTCAGGTTTACGGTATCCCTTGGACCTTCTTATTGACGATGAAACACAGAAATTGCATCCAAAATTAATACAAAAGGCACAATGCCGACTTAATTACAAGAGGACAGACACTCTAACTTTCTATGATTTGAACCACTCCTGTGAGGCCAGTTTTACATTCCGATGCTTTACTTCAGGTTTACTGTATCCCTTGGACATTCTTATTGACGATGAAACACAGAAATTGCATCCGAATTTAATACAAAAGGCACAATGCCGACTTAAGTACAGGGGACTGACACTCTAAATTTCTATGATTTGAACCTCTCCTGTGAGTCCAGTTTTAGATTCCGATGCTTCACTTGAGGTTTACTGTATCCCTTGGACCTTCTTATTGACGATGAAACACAGAAATTGTATCCGAATTTAATACAAAAGGCACAATGCCGGCTTAAGTACAAGAGGACTGACACTCTAACTTTCTATGATTTGAACCTCTCCTGTGATTCCAGTTTTAGATTCCGTTGTTTCACTTCAAGTTTACTGTATTCCTTGGACCTTCTTATTGACGATGAAACACAGAAATTGCATCCGAATTTAATACAAAATGCTCAATGCCTACTTAAGTACAAGAGGACTGACACTCTAACTTTCTATGATTTGAACCACTCCTGTAAGGCCGGTTTTAAATTCCGATGCTTCACTTCAGTTTTACTGTATCCCATGGACTTTCTTATTGACGATGAAACACAGAAATTGCATACGAATTTAATACAAAGGGCACAATGCCGACTTAAGTACAAGAGGACTGACACTCTAACTTTCTATGATTTGAACCTGTCCTGTGAATCCAGTTTTAGACTCCGACGCTTCACTTCAGGTTTACTGTATCCTTTGGACCTTCTTATTCACGATGAAACACAGAAATTGCATCCGAATTTAATACAAAAGGCACAATGCCGACTTAAGTACAAGAGGACTGACACTCTAACTTTCTATGATTTGAACCTCACCTGTGAGTCCAGTTTTAGATTCCGATGCTTCACTTCAGGTTTACTGTATCCCTTGGACCTTCTTATTGACGATGAAACACAGAAATTGCATCCGAATTTAATACAAGAGGCACAATGCCGACTTAAGTACAAGAGGACTGACACTCTCAGTTTCTCTGATTTGAACCTCTCCTGTGAGTCCACTTTTACTTTCCGATGCTTCACTTCAGGTTTACTGTATCCCTTGGATCTTCTTATTGACGATGAAGCACAGAAATTACATCCGATTTTAATACAAAAGGCACAATGCCGATTTAAGTACATGAGGACAGACACTCTAATTTTCTATGATTTGAACCTCTCCTGTGAGTCCAGTTTTCGATTTCGATGCTTCACTTCAGGTTTACTGTATCCCTCGGACCTTCTTATTCACGATGAAACACAGAAATTGCATCCGAATTTAATACAAAAGGCACAATGCCGACTTAAGTACAAGAGGACTGACACTCTTACTTTCTTTGATTTGAACCTCTCCAGTGATTCCAGTTTTAGATTCCGATGCTTCACTTCAGGTTTTCTGTATCCCTTGGACCTTCTTATTGACGATGAAACACAGAAATTGCATCCGAATTTAATACAAAAGGCACAATGCCGACTTAAGTACAAGAAGACATACACTCTAACTTTCTATTATTTGAACCTCACCTGTGATTCCAGTTTTAGATTCCGATGCTTCACTTCAGGTTTACTGTATCCCTTGGACCTTCTTATTGCCGATAAATCACAGAAATTGCATCCGAATTTAATACAAAATGCACAATGCCGACCTAAGTACAAGAGGACCGACACTCTAACTTTCTATGATTTGAACCTCACCTGTGAGTCCAGTTTTAGATTCCGATGCTTCACTTCAGGTTTACTGTATCCCTTGGACCTTCTTATTGACGATGAAGCACAGAAATTGCATCCGAAATTAATACAAAAGGCACAGTGCCGACTTAAGTACAAGAGGACTGACACTCTAACTTTCTATGTTTTGAACCACTCCTGTGAGTCCAGTTTTAGATTCCGATGCTTCACTTCAGGTTTACTGTATCCCTTGGACCTTCTTATTGACGATGAAACACAGAAATTGCATCCGAATTTAATACAAAAGGCACAATGCCGACTTAAGTACAAGAGGACTGACACTCTAACTTTCTATGATTTGAACCTCACCTGTGAGTCCAGTTTTAGATTCCGATGCTTCACTTCAGGTTTACTGTATACCTTGGACCTTCTTATTGACGATGAAACACAGAAATTGCATCCGAATTTAATACAAAAGGCACAATGCCGACTTAAGTACAAGAAGACTGACACTCTAACTTTATATGATATGAACCTCTCCTGTGACTCCAGTTTTAGATTCCGATGCTTCACTTCAGGTTTACTGTATCCCTTGGACCTTCTTATTGACGCTGAAACACAGAAATTGCATCCGAATTTAATACAAAGGCAAAATGCCGACTTAAGGCCAAGAGGACTGAGACTCTAACTTTCTATGATTTGAACCTCACCTGTGAGTCCAGTTTTAGATTCCGATGCTTCACTTCTGGTTTACTGTATTCCTTTGACCTTCTTATTGACGATGAAACACAGAAATTTCATCCGAATTTAATACAAAAGGCACAATGCCGACTTAAGTACAAGGGGACTGACACTCTAACTTTCTATGATATGAACCTCTCCTGTGACTCCAGTTTTAATTTCCGATGCTTCACTTCAGGTTTACTGTATCCCTTGGACTTTCCTATTGACGCTGAAACACAGAAATTGCATCCGAATTTAATACAAAAGGCACAATGCCGACTCAAGTACAAGAGGACCGACACTCTCAGTTTCTCTGATTTGAACCTCTCCTGTGAGTCTACTTTCAGATTCCGATGCTTCACTTCAGGTTTACTGTATCCCTTGCACCTTCTTATTGACGATGAAGCACAGAAATTACATGTGATTTTAATACAAAAGGCACAATGCCGACTTAAGTACAAGAAGACATACACTCTAACTTTCTATTATTTGAACCTCTGCTGTGATTCCAGTTTTAGATTCCGATGCTTCACTTCAGGTTTACTGTATCCCTTGGACCTTCTTATTGACAATAAAACACAGAAATTGCATCCGAATTTAATACAAAATGCACAATGCCGACTTAAGTACAAGAGGACAGACACTCTAACTTTCTATGATTTGAACCTCACCTGTGAGTCCAGTATTAGATTCCGATGCTTCACTTCAGGTTTACGGTATCCCTTGGACCTTCTTATTGACGATGAAACACAGAAATTGCATCCAAAATTAATACAAAAGGTACAATGCCGACTTAATTACAAGAGGACAGACACTCTAACTTTCTATGATTTGAACCACTCCTGTGAGGCCAGTTTTTGATTCCGATGCTTTACTTCAGGTTTACTGTATCCCTTGGACATTCTTATTGACGATGAAACACAGAAATTGCATCCGAATTTAATACAAAAGGCACAATGCCGACTTAAGTACAGGGGACTGACACTCTAAATTTCTATGATTTGAACCTTTCCTGTGAGTCCAGTTTTAGATTCCGATGCTTCACTTCAGGTTTACTGTATCCCTTGGACCTTCTTATTGACGATGAAACACAGAAATTGTATCCGAATTTAATACAAAAGGCACAATGCCGCTTAAGTACAAGAGGACTGACACTCTAACTTTCTATGATTTGAAACCTCTCCTGTGATTCCAGTTTTAGATTCCGTTGTTTCACTTCAAGTTTACTGTATTCCTTGGACCTTCTTATTGACGATGAAACACAGAAATTGCATCCGAATTTAATACAAAAGGCACAATACCGACTTAAGTACAAGAGGACTGACCCTCTAACTTTCTATGATTTTAACCACTCCTGTAAGTCCAGTTTTAGATTCCGATGCTTCACTTCAGGTTTACTGTATACCTCGGACCATCTTATTGACGATGAAACACAGAAATTGCATCCGAATTTAATACAAAATGCTCAATGCCTACTTAAGTACAAAAGGACTGACACTCTAACTTTCTATGATTTGAACCACTCCTGTAAGGCCGGTTTTAAATTCCGATGCTTCACTTCAGTTTTACTGTATCCCATGGACTTTCTTATTAACGATGAAACACAGAAATTGCATACGAATTTAATACAAAGGGCACAATGCCGACTTAAGTACAAGAGGACTGACACTCTAACTTTCTATGATTTGAACCTGTCCTGTGAATCCAGTTTTAGATTCCGACGCTTCACTTCAGGTTTACTGTATCCCTTGGACCTTCTTATTGACGATGAAACACAGAAATTGCATCCAAATTTAATACAAAAGGCACAATGCCGACTTAAGTACAAGAGGACTGACACTCTCAGTTTCTCTGATTTGAACCTCTCCTGTGAGTCCACTTTTAGATTCCGATGCTTCACTTCAGGTTTGCTGTATCCCTTGGACCTTCTTATTGACGATGAAGCACAGAAATTACATCCGAATTTAGTACAAAAGGCACAATGCCGATTTATGTACAAGAGGACAGACACTCTAATTTTCTATGATTTGAACCTGTCCTGTGAGTCCAGTTTTCGATTTCGATGCTTCACTTCAGGTTTACTGTATCCCTTGGACCTTCTTATTCACGATGAAACACAGAAATTGCATCCGAATTTAATACAAAAGGCACAATGCCGACTTAAGTACGAGAGGACTGACACTCTTACTTTCTTTGATTTGAACCTCTCCAGTGATTCCAGTTTTAGATTCCGATGCTTCACTTCAGGTTTTCTGTATCCCTTGGACCTTCTTATTGACGATGAAACACAGAAATTGCATCCGAATTTAATACAAAAGGCCCAATGCCGACTTAAGTACAAGAAGACATACACTCTAACTTTCTATTATTTGAACCTCTCCTGTGATTCCAGTTTTAGATTCCGATGCTTCACTTCAGGTTTACTGTATCCCTTGGACGTTCTTATGACGATAAAACACAGAAATTGCATCCGAATTTAATACAAAATGCACAATGCCGACTTAAGTACAAGAGGACCGACACTCTAACTTTCTATGATTTGAACGTCACCTGTGAGTCCAGTTTTAGATTCCGATGCTTCACTTCAGGTTTACTGTATCCCTTGGACCTTCTTATTGACGATGAAACACAGAAATTGCATCCGAAATTAATACAAAAGGCGCAGTGCCGACTTAAGTACAAGAGGACTGACACTCTAACTTTCTATGTTTTGAACCACTCCTGTGAGTCCAGTTTTTGATTCCGATGCTTCACTTCAGGTTTACTGTATCCCTTGGACCTTCTTATTGACGATGAAATACAGAAATTGCATCCGAATTTAATACAAAAGGCACAATGCCGACTTAAGTACAAGAGGACTGACACTCTAACTTTCTATGATTTGAACCTCACCTGTGAGTCCAGTTTTAGATTCCGATGCTTCACTTCAGGTTTACTGTATACCTTGGACCTTCTTATTGACGATGAAACGCAGAAATTGCATAGGAATTTAATACAAAAGGCACAATGCCAACTTAGGTACAAGAGGACTGACACTCTAACTTTATATGATATGAAACTCTCCTGTGACTCCAGTTTTAGATTCCGATGTTTCACTTCAGGTTTACTGTATCCCTTGGACCTTCTTATTGACGCTGAAACACAGAAATTGCATCCGAATTTAATACAAAGGCCAAATGCCGACTTAAGTACAAGAGGACTGAGACTCTAACTTTCTATGATTTGAACCTCACCTGTGAGTCCAGTTTTAGATTCCGATGCTTCACTTCTGGTTTACTGTATTCCTTTGACCTTCTTATTGACGATGAAACTCAGAAATTCCATCCGAATTTAATACAAAAGGCACAATGCCGACTTAAGTACAAGAGGACTGACACTCTAACTTTCTATGATATGAACTTCTCCAGTGACTCCAGTTTTAGATTCCGATGCTTCACTTCAGGTTTACTGTATCCCTTGGACTTTCTTATTGACGCTGAAACACAGAAATTGCATCCGAATTTAATACAAAAGGCACAATGCCGACTTAAGTACAAGAGGACTGACACTCTAACTTTCTATGATTTGAACCGCCCCTGTGAGTCCAGTTTTAGATTCCGATGCTTCACTTCAGGTTTACTGTATCCCTTGGACCTTCTTATTGACGATGAAACACAGAAATTGCATCCGAATTTAATACGAAAGGCACAATGCCGACTCAAGTACAAGAGGACTGACACTCTCAGTTTCTCTGATTTGAACCTCTCCTGTGAGTCCACTTTCAGATTCCGATGTTTCACTTCAGGTTTACTGTATCCCTTGGACCTTCTTATTGACGATGAAGCACAGAAATTACATCTGATTTTAATACAAAAGGCACAATGCCGACTTAAGTACAAGAGGACAGAAACTCTAATTTTCAATGATTTGAACCTCTCCTGTGAGTCCAATTTTCGATTTCGATGCTTCACTTCAGGTTTACTGTATCCCTTGGACCTTCTTATTGACGATGAAACACAGAAATTGCATCCGAATTTAATACAAAAGGCACAATGCCGACTTAAGTACGAGAGGACTGACACTCTTACTTTCTTTGATTAGAACCTCTCCAGTGATTCCAGTTTTAGATTCCGATGCTTCACTTCAGGTTTTCTGTATCCCTTGGACCTTCTTATTGACGATGAAACACAGAAATTGCATCAGAATGTAATACAAAAGGCACAATGCCGACTTAAGTACAAGAAGACATACACTCTAACTTTCTATTATTTGAACCTCTCCTGTGATTACAGTTTTAGATTCCGATGCTTCACTTCAGGATTACTGTATCCCTTGGACCTTCTTATTGACGATAAAACACAGAAATTGCATCCTAATTTAATACGAAATGCACAATGCCGACTTAAGTACAAGATTACCGACACTCTAACTTTCTATGATTTGAACCTCACCTGTGAGTCCAGTATTAGATTCCGATGCTTCACTTCAGGTTTACTGTATCCCTTGGACCTTCTTATTGACGATGAAACACAGAAATTGCATCCAAAATTAATACAAAAGGCACAATGCCGACTTAATTACAAGAGGACAGACACTCTAACTTTCTATGATTTGAACCACTCCTGTGAGGCCAGTTTTAGATTCCGATGCTTTACTTCAGGTTTACTGTATCCCTTGGACCTTCGTATTGACGATGAATCACAGAAATTGCATCCGAATTTAATACAAAAGGCACAATGCCGACTTAGGTACAGGGGACTGACACTGTAAATTTCTATGATTTGAACCTCTGTTGTGAGTCCAGTTTTAGATTCCGATGCTTCACTTCAGGTTTACTGTATCCCTTGGACCTTCTTATTGACGATGAAACACAGAAATTGCATCCGAATTTAATACAAAATGCACAATGCTGTCTTAAGTACAAGAGGACTGACACTCTTACTTTCTTTGATTTGAACCTCTCCAGTGATTCCAGTTTTAGATTCCGATGCTTCACTTCTGGTTTTCTGTATCCCTTGGACCTTCTAATTGACGATGAAACACAGAAATTGCATCAGAATTTAATACAAAAGGCACAATGCCGACTTAAGTACAAGAAGACATACACTGAAACTTTCTATTATTTGAACCTCTTCTGTGATTCCAGTTTTAGATTCCGATGCTTCACTTCAGTTTTACTGTATCCCTTGGACCTTCTTATTGACGATAAAACACCGAAATTGCATCCGAATTAAATACAAAATGCACAATGCCGACTTAAGTACAAGAGGACCGACACTCTAACTTTCTGTGATTTGAACCTCACCTGTGAGTCCAGTTTTAGATTCCGATGTTTCACTTCAGGTTTACTGTATCCCTTGAACCTTCTTATTGACGATGAATCACAGAAATTGCATCCAAAATTAATACAAAAGGCACAATGCCGACTCAATTACAAGACGACAGACACTCTAACTTTCTATGATTTGAACAACTCCTGTGAGGCCAGTTTTAGTTTCCGATGCTTTACTTCAGGTTTACTGTATCCCTTGGACCTTCTTATTGACGATGAAACACAGAATTTGCATCCGAATTTAGAAAAAAGGCACAATGCCGACTTATATACAGGGGACTGACACTCTAAATTTCTATGATTTGAACCTCTCCTGTTAGTCCAGATTTAAATTCCGATGCTTCACTTCAGGTTTACTGTATCCCTTGGCCTTCTTATTGACGATGAAACACAGAAATTGCATCCGAATTTAATACAAAAGGCACAATGCCGGCTTAAGTACAAGAGGACTGACACTCTAACTTTCTATGATTTGAACCTCTCCTGTGATTCCAGTTTTAGATTCCGTTGTTTCACTTCAAGTTTACTGTATCCCTTGGACCTTCTTATTGACAATGAAACACAGAAATTGCATCCGAATTTAATACAAAAGGCACAATGCCGACATAAGTACAAGAGGACTGACACTCTAACTTTCTATGATTTTAACCACTCCTGTGAGTCCAGTTTTAGATTCCGATGCTTCACTTCAGGTTTACTGTATACCTTGGACCTTCTTATTGACGATGGAACACAGAAATTGCATCCAAATTTAATACAAAAGGCACAATGCTGGCTTAAGTACAAGAGGAGTGACACTCTAACTTTCTATGATTTGAACCTCTCCTGTGTTCCAGTTTTAGATTCCGATGCTTCACTTCAAGTTTACTGTATCCCTTGGACCTTCTTATTAATGATGAAACACAGAAATTGCATCCGAATTTAATACAAAAGGCACAATGCCGATTTAAGTACAAGAGGACTGACACTCTAACTTTCTCTGATTTGAACCTCTCCTGTGAGTCCAGTTTTATATTCCGATGCTTCACTTCAGGTTTACTGTACCCCTTGGACCTTCTTATTGATGATGAAGCACAGAAATTGCATTCGATTTTAATACAAAAGGAACAATGCCGACTTAAGTACAAGAGGACTGACACTATAACTTTCTCTGATTTTAACCTCTCCTGAGAGTCCAGTTTTTGTTGCCGAGGCTTCACGTCAGCTTTACTGTATCCCTTGGACCTTCTTATTGACGATGAAACACAGAAATTGCATCCGAAATTAATACAAAAGGCACAATGCCGACTTAAGTACAAGAGGACTGACACTCTAAGTTTCTATGATTTGAACCTCTCCTGTGAGTCAGGTTTTAGTTTCGGATGCTTCACTTCAGGTTTACTGAATCCCATGGACCTTCCTATTGACAATGAAACACAGAAATTGCGTACGAATTTAATACAAAAGGCACAGTGCCGACTTAAGTACAAGAGGACTGACACACTAACTTTCTATGCATTGAACCACTCCTGTGAGTCCAGTTTTAGATTCCGATGCTTCACTTCAGGTTTACTGTATCCCTTGGACCTTCTTATTGACGATGAAGCACAGAAATTGCATCCGAATTTAATACAAAAGGCACAATATCGACTTAAGTACAAGAGGACTGACACTCTAATTTTATATTATTTGAACCTCACCTGTGAGTCCAGTTTTAGATTCCGATGGTTCACTTCAGGTTTACTGTACCCCTTGGACCTTCTTATTGACGATGAAGCACAGAAATCGCATCCGATTTTAATACAAAAGGAACAACGCCGACTTAAGTACAAGAGGACTGACACTCTAACTTTCTATGATTTGAACCTCCCCTGTGAGTCCAGTTTTAGATTCCGATGCTTCACTTCTGGTTTACTGTATTCCTTTGACCTTCTTATTGACGATGAAACTCAGAAATTCCATCCGAATTTAATACAAAAGGCACAATGCCGACTTAAGTACAAGAGGACTGACACTCTAACTTTCTATGATATTAACTTCTCCAGTGACTCCAGTTTTAGATTCCGATGCTTCACTTCAGGTTTACTGTATCCCTAGGACTTTCTTATTGACGCTGAAACACAGAAATTGCATCCGAATTTAATACAAAAGGCACAATGCCGACTTAAGTACAAGAGGACTGACACTCTAACATTCTATGATTTGAACCTCCCCCGGTGAGTCCAGTTTTAGATTCCGATGCTTCACTTCAGGTTTACTGTATCCCTTGGACCTTCTTATTGACGCTGAAACACAGAAATTGTATCCGAATTTAATACAAAAGGCCCAATGCCGACTTAAGTACAAGAGGACTGAAACTCTAACTTTCTATGATTTGAACCTCCCCTGTGAGTCCAGTTTTAGATTCCGATGCTTCACTTCAGGTTTACTGTATCCCTTGGACCTTCTTATTGACGATGAAACACAGAAATTGCATCCGAAATTAATACATAAGGCACAATGCCGACTTAAGTACAAGAGGACTGACACTCTAAGTTTCTATGATTTGAACCTCTCCTGTGAGTCAGGTTTTAGTTTCGGATGCTTCACTTCAGGTTTACTGAATCCCATGGACCTTCCTATTGACAATGAAACACAGAAATTGCGTACGAATTTAATACAAAAGGCACAGTGCCGACTTAAGTACAAGAGGACTGACACTCTAACTTTCTATGCATTGAACCACTCCTGTGAGTCCAGTTTTAGATTCCGATGCTTCACTTCAGGTTTACTGTATCCCTTGGACCTTCTTATTGACGATGAAGCACAGAAATTACATCTGATTTTAATACAAAAGGCACAATGCCGACTTAAGTACAAGAGGACAGAAACTCTAATTTTCAATGATTTGAACCTCTCCTGTGAGTCCAATTTTCGATTTCGATGCTTCACTTCAGGTTTACTGTATCCCTTGGACCTTCTTATTGACGATGAAACACAGAAATTGCATCCGAATTTAATACAAAAGGCACAATGCCGACTTAAGTACAAGAGGACTGACACTCTTACTTTCTTTGATTAGAACCTCTCCAGTGATTCCAGTTTTATATTCCGATGCTTCACTTCAGGTTTTCTGTATCCCTTGGACCTTCTTATTGACGATGAAACACAGAAATTGCATCAGAATTTAATACAAAAGGCACAATGCCGACTTAAGTACAAGAAGACATACACTCTAACTTTCTATTATTTGAACCTCTCCTGTGATTCCAGTTTTAGATTCCGATGCTTCACTTCAGGATTACTGTATCCCTTGGACCTTCTTATTGACGATAAAACACAGAAATTGCATCCGAATTTAATACAAAATGCACAATGCCGACTTAAGTACAAGATTACCGACACTCTAACTTTCTATGATTTGAACCTCACCTGTGAGTCCAGTATTAGATTCCGATGCTTCACTTCTGGTTTACTGTATCCCTTGGACCTTCTTATTGACGATGAAACACAGAAATTGCATCCAAAATTAATACAATAGGCACAATGCCGACTTAATTACAAGAGGACAGACACTCTAACTTTCTATGATTTGAACCACTCCTGTGAGGCCAGTTTTAGATTCCGATGCTTTACTTCAGGTTTACTGTATCCCTTGGACCTTCGTATTGACGATGAATCACAGAAATTGCATCCGAATATAATACAAAAGGCACAATGCCGACTTAAGTACAGGGGACTGACACTCTAAATTTCTATGATTTGAACCTCTCCTGTGAGTCCAGTTTTAGATTCCGATGCTTCACTTCAGGTTTACTGTATCCCTTGGACCTTCTTATTGACGATGAAACACAGAAATTGCATCCGAATTTAATACAAAATGCACAATGCTGTCTTAAGTACAAGAGGACTGACACTCTTACTTACTTTGATTTGAACCTCTCCAGTGATTCCAGTTTTAGATTCCGATGCTTCACTTCTGGTTTTCTGTATCCCTTGGACCTTCTAATTGACGATGAAACACAGAAATTGCATCAGAATTTAATACAAAAGGCACAATGCCGACTTAAGTACAAGAAGACATACACTGAAACTTTCTAAAATTTGAACCTCTTCTGTGATTCCAGTTTTAGATTCCGATGCTTCACTTCAGTTTTACTGTATCCCTTGGACCTTCTTATTGACGATAAAACACCGAAATTGCATCCGAATTAAATACAAAATGCACAATGCCGACTTAAGTACAAGAGGACCGACACTCTAACTTTCTGTGATTTGAACCTCACCTGTGAGTCCAGTTTTAGATTCCGATGTTTCACTTCAGGTTTACTGTATCCCTTGGACCTTCTTATTGACGATGAATCACAGAAATTGCATCCAAAATTAATACAAAAGGCACAATGCCGACTCAATTACAAGAGGACAGACACTCTAACTTTCTATGATTTGAACAACTCCTGTGAGGCCAGTTTTAGATTCCGATGCTTTACTTCAGGTTTACTGTATCCCTTGGACCTTCTTATTGACGATGAAACACAGAAATTGCATCCGAATTTAATACAAAAGGCACAATGCCGACTTAAGTACAGGGGACTGACACTCTAAATTTCTATGATTTGAACCTCTCCTGTTAGTCCAGATTTAAATTCCGATGCTTCACTTCAGGTTTACTGTATCCCTTGGACCTTCTTATTGACGATGAAACACAGAAATTGCATCCGAATTTAATACAAAAGGCACAATGCCGGCTTAAGTACAAGAGGACTGACACTCTAACTTTCTATGATTTGAACCTCTCCTGTGATTCCAGTTTTAGATTCCGTTGTTTCACTTCAAGTTTACTGTATCCCTTGGACCTTCTTATTGACAATGAAACACAGAAATTGCATCCAAATTTAATACAAAAGGCACAATGCCGACTTAAGTACAAGAGGACTGACACTCTAACTTTCTATGATTTTAACCACTCCTGTGAGTCCAGTTTAAGATTCCGATGCTTCACTTCAGGTTTACTGTATACCTTGGACCTTCTTATTGACGATGGAACACAGAAATTGCATCCAAATTTAATACAAAAGGCACAATGCTGGCTTAAGCACAAGAGGAGTGACACTCTAACTTTCTATGATTTGAACCTCTCCTGTGTTCCAGTTTTAGATTCCGATGCTTCACTTCAAGTTTACTGTATCCCTTGGACCTTCTTATTGACGATGAAACACAGAAATTGCATCCGAATTTAATACAAAAGGCACAATGCCGATTTAAGTACAAGAGGACTGACACGATAACTTTCTCTGATTTGAACCTCTCCTGTGAGTCCAGTTTTATATTCCGATGCTTCACTTCAGGTTTACTGTACCCCTTGGACCTTCTTATTGATGATGAAGGACAGAAATTGCATTCGATTTTAATACAAAAGGAACAATGCCGACTTAAGTACAAGAGGACTGACACTATAACTTTCTCTGATTTTAACCTCTCCTGAGAGTCCAGTTTTTGTTGCCGAGGCTTCACGTCAGCTTTACTGTATCCCTTGGACCTTCTTATTGACGATGAAACACAGAAATTGCATCCGAAATTAATACAAAAGGCACAATGCCGACTTAAGTACAAGAGGACTGACACTCTAAGTTTCTATGATTTGAACCTCTCCTGTGAGTCAGGTTTTAGTTTCGGATGCTTCACTTCAGATTTACTGAATCCCATGGACCTTCCTATTGACAATGAAACACAGAAATTGCGTACGAATTTAATACAAAAGGCACAGTGCCGACTTAAGTACAAGAGGACTGACACTCTAACTTTCTATGCATTGAACCACTCCTGTGAGTCCAGTTTTAGATTCCGATGCTTCACTTCAGGTTTACTGTGTCCCTTGGACCTTCTTATTGACGATGAAGCACAGAAATTGCATCCGAATTTAATACAAAAGGCACAATATCGACTTAAGTACAAGAGGACTGACACTCTAATTTTATATTATTAGAACCTCACCTGTGAGTCCAGTTTTAGATTGCGATGGTTCACTTCAGGTTTACTGTACCCCTTGGACCTTCTTATTGACGATGAAGCACAGAAATCGCATCCGATTTTAATACAAAAGGAACAACGCCGACTTAAGTACAAGAGGACTGACACTCTACTTTTCTATGATTTGAACCTCACCTGTGAGTCCAGTTTTAGATTCCGATGCTTCACTTCAAGTTTACTGTATACCTAGGACCTTCTTACTGACGATGAAACACAGAAATTGCATCCGAATTTAACACAAAAGGCACAATGCCGACTTAAGTACAAGAGGACTGACACTCTAACATTCTATGGTATGAACCTCTCCTGTGACTCCAGTTTTAGATGCCGATGCTTCACTTCAGGTTTACAGTATCCCTTGGACCTTCTTATTGCCGCTGAAACACAGAAATTGCATCCGAATTTAATACAAAAGACACAATGCCGACTTAAGTACAAGAGGACTGAGACTCTAACTTTCTATGATTTGAACCACTCCTGTGAGGCCGGTTTTAGATTCCGATGCTTCACTTCAGGTTTACTGTATCCCTTGGACCTTCTTATTGACGATGAAACACAGAAATTGCATCCGAATTTAATACAAAAGGAACAATGCCGACTTAAGTACAAGAGGACTGACACTCTTACTTTCTTTGATTTGAACCTCTCCAGTGATTCCAGTTTTAGATTCCGATCCTTCACTTCAGGTTTACTATATCCCTTGGACCTTCTTATTGACGATGAAACACAGAAATTGCATCCGAATTTAATGCAAAAGGCACAATGCCGACTTAAGTACAAGAGGACTGACACTCTCAGTTTCGCTTATTTGAACCTCTCCTTTGAGTCCAGTTTTAGATTCCGATGCTCAACTTCAGGTTTACTGTATCCCTTGGACTTTCTTATTGACGACGAAGCACAGAAATTACATCCGATTTTAATACAAAAGGCACAATGCCGACTTAAGTACAAGAGGACAGACACTCTAATTTTCTATGATTTGAACCCCTCCTGTGAGTCCAGTTTAAGATGTCGAGGCTCCACTTTAGGTTTACTGTATCCCTTGGACCTTCTTATTGACGATGAAACACAGAAATTGCATCCGAATTTAATACAAAAGGCACAATGCCGACTTAAGTACAAGCGGACTGACACTCTAACTTTCTATGATTTGAACCTATCCAGTGAGTCCAGTTTTAGATTCCGATGCTTCACTTCAGGTTTACTGTATCCCTTGGACCTTCTTATTGACGATGAAACACCGAAATTGCATCCGAATTTAATACAAAAGGCACAATGCCGACTTAAGTACAAGAGGACTGACACTCTAACTTTCTATGATTTGAACCTCTCCTGTGAGTCCAGTTTTCGATTTCGATGCTTCACTTCAGGTTTACTGTATCCCTTGGACCTTCTTATTGACGATGAAACACAGAAATTGCATCCGAATTTAATACAAAAGGCACAATGCCGACTTAAATACAAGAGGACTGACACTCTTACTTTCTTTGATTTGAACCTCTCCAGTGATTCCAGTTTTAGATTCCGATGTTTAACTTCAGGTTTACTGTATACCTTGGACCTTCTTATTGACAATGAAACACAGAAATTGCATCCGAATTTAATACAAAAGGAACAATGCCGACTTAAGTACAAGAGGACTGACACTCTAAATTTCTATGATTTGAACCTCACCTGTGAGTCCAGTTTTAGATTTCGATGCTTCACTTCAGGTTTACTGAATCCCTTGGACCTTCTTATTGACGATGAAACACAGAAATTGCATCCGAATTTAATACAAAATGCTCAATGCCGACTTAAGTACAAGAGGACTGACACTCTAACATTCTATGATTTGAAACTCTCCTGCAAGTCCAGTTTTAGATTCCGATGCTTCACTTCAGGTTTACTGTATCCCTTGGACCTTCTTATTGACGATGAAACACAGAAATTGCATCCGAATTTAATACAAAAGGCACAGTGCCGACTTAAGTACAAGAGGACTGACACTCTTACTTTCTTTGATTTGAACCTCTCCAGTGATTCTAGTTTTAGATTCCGATGCTTCACTTCAGGTTTTCTGTATCCCTTGGACCTTCTTATTGACGATGAAACACAGAAATTGCATCAGAATTTAATACAAAAGGCACAATGACGACTTAAGTACAAGAAGACATACACTCTAATTTTTTATTATTTGAACCTCTCCTGTGATTCCAGTTTTAGATTCCGATGCTTCACTTCAGGTTTACTGTATCCCTTGGACATTCTTATTGACGATAGAACACAGAAATTGCATCCGAATTTAATACAAAATGCACAATGCCGACTTAAGTACAAGAGGACCGACACTCTAACTTTCTATGATTTGAACCTCACCTGTGAGTCCAGTTTTAGATTCCGATGCTTCACCGCCGGTTTACTGTATCCCTAGGACCTTCTCATTGACGATGAAACACAGAAATTGCATCCGAATTTAATACAAAAGGCACAATGCCGGCTTAAGTACAAGAGGACGGACACTCTAACTTTCTATGATATAAACCTCTCCTGTGATTCCAGTTTTAGATTCCGTTGTTTCACTTCAATTTTACTGTATCCCTTGGACTTTCTTATTGACGATGAAACACAGAAATTGCATCCGAATTTAATACAAAAGGCACAATGCCGATTTAAGTACAAGAGGACTGACACTCTAACTTTCTATGATTTTAACCACTCCTGAGAGTCCAGTTTTAGATTCCGATGCTTCACTTCAGGTTTACTGTATATCTTGGACCTTCCTATTGACGATGAAACACAGAAATTGCATCCGAATTTAATACAAAAGGCACAATGCCGGCTTAAGTACAAGAGAAGTGACACTCTAACTTTCTATGATTTGAACCTCTCCTGTGTTCCAGTTCTAGATTCCGATGCTTCACTCCAAGTTTACTGTATCCCTTGGACCTTCTTATTGACGATGAAACACAAAAATTGCATCCGAATTTAATACAAAAGGCACAATGCCGATATAAGTACAAGAGGACTGACACTCTAACTTTCTCTGATTTGAACCTCTCCTGTGAGTCCAGTTTTATATTCCGATGCTTCACTTCAGGTTTACTGTACCCCTTGGACCTTCTTATTGACGATTAAGCACAGAAATTGCATCCGATTTTAATACAAAAGGAACAATGCCGACTTAAGTACAAGAGGACTGACACTCTAACTTTCTCTGATTTGAACCTCTCCTGAGAGTCCAGTTTTTGTTGCCGAGGCTTCACCTCAGGTTTACTGTATCCCTTGGACCTTCGTATTATCGATGAAACACAGAAATTGCATCCGAAATTAATACAAAAGGCACAATGCCGACTTAAGTACAAGAGGACTGACACTCTAAGTTTCTATGATTTGAACCTCTCCTGTGAGTCAGGTTTTAGTTTCGGATGCTTCACTTCAGGTTTACTGAATCCCATGGACATTCTTATTGACAATGAAACACAGAAATTGCATACGAATTTAATACAAGAGGCACAGTGCCGACTTAAGTACAAGAGGACTGACACTCTAACTTTCTATGTTTTGAACCACTCCTGTGAGTCCAGTTTTAGATTCCGATGCTTCACTTCAGGTTTACTGTATCCCTTGGACCTTCTTATTGACGATGAAACACAGAAATTGCATCCGAATTTAATACAAAAGGCACAATGCCGACTTAAGTACAAGAGGACTGACACTCTCATTTTTTATTATTTGAACCTCACCTGTGAGTCCAGTTTTAGATTCCGATGCTTCACTTCAGGTTTACTGTACCCCTTGGACCTTCTTATTGAAGATGAAGCACAGAAATCGCATCCGATTTTAATACAAAAGGAACAACGCCGACTTAAGTACAAGAGAACTGACACTCTAACTTTCTTTGATTTGAACCTCACCTGTGAGTCCAGTTTTAGATTCTGATGCTTCACTTCAGGTTTACTGTATCCCTTGGACCTTCTTATTCACGATGAAACACAGAAATTGCATCCGAATTTAATACAAAAGGCACAATGCTGACTTAAGTACAAGAGGACTGACACTCTAACTTTCTATGATATGAACCTCTCCTGTGACTCCAGTTTTAGATTCCGATACTTCACTTCAGGTTTACTGTATCCCTTGGACCTTCTTATTGCCGCTGAAACACAGAAGTTGCATCCGAATTTATTACAGATGCACAATGCCAGCTTAAGTACAAGAGGACTGAGACTCTAACTTTCTATGATTTGAACCACTCCTGTGAGGCCGGTTTTAGATTCCGATGCTTCACTTCAGTTTTACTGTATCCCTTGGACTTTCGTATTGACGATGAAAGACAGAAATTGCATCCGAATTTAATACAAAGGGCACAATGCTGACTTAAGTACAAGAGGACTGACACTCTAACTTTTTATGGTTTGAACCTCTCCAGTGAGTCCAGTTTTAGATTCCGATGCTTCACTTCAGGTTTACTGTATCCCTTGGTCCTTCCTATTGACGATGAAACACAGAAATTGCATACGAATTTAATACAAAAGGCACAATGTCGACTTAAGTACAAGAGGACTGAGACTCTAACTTTCTATGATTTGAACCACTCCTGTGAGGCCGGTTTTAGATTCCGATGCTTCACTTCAGTTTTACTGTATCCCTTGGACTTTCTTATTGACGATGAAACACAGAAATTGCATCCGAATTTAATACAAAAGGCACAATGCTGACTTAAGTACAAGAGGACTGACACTCTAACTTTCTATGATATGAACCTCTCCTGTGACTCCAGTTTTAGATTCCGATACTTCACTTCAGGTTTACTGTATCCCTTGGACCTTCTTATTGCCGCTGAAACACAGAAATTGCATCCGAATTTATTACAGATGCACAATGCCAGCTTAAGTACAAGACTGAGACTCTAACTTTCTATGATTTGAACCACTCCTGTGAGGCCGGTTTTAGATTCCGATGCTTCACTTCACTTTTACTGTATCCCTTGGACTTTCTTATTGACGATGAAAGACAGAAATTGCATCCGAATTTAATACAAAGGGCACAATGCTGACTTAAGTACAAGAGGACTGACACTCTAACTTTCTATGATTTGAACCTCTCCTGTGAGTCCAGTTTTAGATTCCGATGCTTCACTTCAGGTTTACTGTATCCCTTGGACCTTCTTTTTGCCGCTGAAACACAGAAATTGCATACGAATTTAATACAAAAGGCACAATGCCGACTTAAGTACAAGAGGACTGACACTCTCATTTTTTATTATTTGAACCTCACCTGTGAGTCCAGTTTTAGATTCCGATGCTTCACTTCAGGTTTACTGTACCCCTTGGACCTTCTTATTGAAGATGAAGCACAGAAATCGCATCCGATTTTAATACAAAAGGAACAACGCCGACTTAAGTACAAGAGAACTGACACTCTAACTTTCTTTGATTTGAACCTCACCTGTGAGTCCAGTTTTAGATTCTGATGCTTCACTTCAGGTTTACTGTATCCCTTGGACCTTCTTATTCACGATGAAACACAGAAATTGCATCCGAATTTAATACAAAAGGCACAATGCTGACTTAAGTACAAGAGGACTGACACTCTAACTTTCTATGATATGAACCTCTCCTGTGACTCCAGTTTTAGATTCCGATACTTCACTTCAGGTTTACTGTATCCCTTGGACCTTCTTATTGCCGCTGAAACACAGAAGTTGCATCCGAATTTATTACAGATGCACAATGCCAGCTTAAGTACAAGAGGACTGAGACTCTAACTTTCTATGATTTGAACCACTCCTGTGAGGCCGGTTTTAGATTCCGATGCTTCACTTCAGTTTTACTGTATCCCTTGGACTTTCGTATTGACGATGAAAGACAGAAATTGCATCCGAATTTAATACAAAGGGCACAATGCTGACTTAAGTACAAGAGGACTGACACTCTAACTTTTTATGGTTTGAACCTCTCCAGTGAGTCCAGTTTTAGATTCCGATGCTTCACTTCAGGTTTACTGTATCCCTTGGTCCTTCCTATTGACGATGAAACACAGAAATTGCATACGAATTTAATACAAAAGGCACAATGTCGACTTAAGTACAAGAGGACTGAGACTCTAACTTTCTATGATTTGAACCACTCCTGTGAGGCCGGTTTTAGATTCCGATGCTTCACTTCAGTTTTACTGTATCCCTTGGACTTTCTTATTGACGATGAAACACAGAAATTGCATCCGAATTTAATACAAAAGGCACAATGCTGACTTAAGTACAAGAGGACTGACACTCTAACTTTCTATGATATGAACCTCTCCTGTGACTCCAGTTTTAGATTCCGATACTTCACTTCAGGTTTACTGTATCCCTTGGACCTTCTTATTGCCGCTGAAACACAGAAATTGCATCCGAATTTATTACAGATGCACAATGCCAGCTTAAGTACAAGACTGAGACTCTAACTTTCTATGATTTGAACCACTCCTGTGAGGCCGGTTTTAGATTCCGATGCTTCACTTCACTTTTACTGTATCCCTTGGACTTTCTTATTGACGATGAAAGACAGAAATTGCATCCGAATTTAATACAAAGGGCACAATGCTGACTTAAGTACAAGAGGACTGACACTCTAACTTTCTATGATTTGAACCTCTCCTGTGAGTCCAGTTTTAGATTCCGATGCTTCACTTCAGGTTTACTGTATCCCTTGGACCTTCTTTTTGCCGCTGAAACACAGAAATTGCATACGAATTTAATACAAAAGGCACAATGTCGACTTAAGTACAAGAGGACTGACACTCTAAGTTTCTATGATTTGAACCTCTCCTGTGAGTCAGGTTTTAGTTTCGGATGCTTCACTTCAGGTTTACTGAATCCCATGGATCTTCTTATTGACAATGAAACACAGAAATTGCATACGAATTTAATACAAAAGGCACGGTGCCGACTTAAGTACAAGAGGACTGACACTCTAACTTTCTATGTTTTAAACCACTCCTGTGAGTCCAGTTTTAGATTCCGATGCTTCACTTCAGGTTTACTGTATCCCTTGGACCTTCTTATTGACGATGAAACACAGAAATTGCATCCGAATTTAATACAAAAGGCACAATGCCGACTTAAGTACAAGAGGACTGACACTCTAATTTTCTGTTATTTGAACCTCACCTGTGAGTCCAGTTTTAGATTCCGATGCTTCACTTCAGGTTTACTGTACACCTTGGACCTTCTTATTGACGATGAAGCACAGAAATCGCATCCGATTTTAATACAAAAGGAACAACGCCGACTTAAGTACAAGAGGACTGACACTCTAACTTTCTATGATTTGAACCTCACCTGTGAGTCCAGTTTTAGATTCCGATGCTTCACTTCAGGTCTACTGTATACCTTGGACCTTCTTATTGACGATGAAACACAGAAATTGCATCCGAATTTAATACAAAAGGCACAATGCTGACTTAAGTACAAGAGGACTGACACTATAACTTTCTATGATATGAACCTCTCCTGTGACACCAGTTTTAGATTCCGATACTTCACTTCAGGTATACTGTATCCCTTGGACCTTCTTATTGCCGCTGAAACATAGAAATTGCATCCGAATTTATTACAGATGCACAATGCCAGCTTAAGTACAAGAGGACTGAGACTCTAACTTTCTATGATTTGAACCACTCCTGTGAGGCCGGTTTTAGATTCCGATGCTTCACTTCAGTTTTACTGTATCCCTTGGACTTTCTTATTGACGATGAAAGACAGAAATTGCATCCGAATTTAATACAAAGGGCACAATGCTGACTTAAGTACAAGAGGACTGACACTCTAACTTTCTATGATTTGAACCTCTCCTGTTAGTCCAGTTTTAGATTCCGATGCTTCACTTCAGGTTTACTGTATCCCTTGGACCTTCTTATTGACGTTGAAACACAGAAATTGCATCCGATTTTAATACAAAAGGAACAACGCCGACTTAAGTACAAGAGGACTGACACTCTAACTTTCTATGATTTGAACCTCACCTGTGAGTCCAGTTTTAGATTCCGATGCTTCACTTCAGGTTTACTGTATACCTTGGACCTTCTTATTGACGATGAAACACCGAAATTGCATCCGAATTTAATACAAAAGGCACAATGCCGACTTAAGTACAAGAGGACTGACACTCTAACTTTCTATGATATGAACCTCTCCTGTGACTCCAGTTTTAGATTCCGATGCTTCACTTCAGGGTTACTGTATCCCTTGGACCTTCTTATTGCCGCTGAAACACAGAAATTGCATACGAATTTAATACAAAAGGCACAATGTCGACTTAAGTACAAGAGGACTGAGACTCTAACTTTCTATGATTTGAACCACTCCTATGAGGCCGGTTTTAGATTCCGATGCTTCACTTCAGTTTTACTGTATCCCTTGGACTTTCTTATTGACGATGAAACACAGAAATTGCATCCGAATTTAATACAAAGGGCACAATGCTGACTTAAGTACAAGAGGACTGACACTCTAACTTTCTATGATTTGAACCTCTCCTGTGAGTCCAATTTTAGATTCCGATGCTTCACTTCAGGTTTACTGTATCCCTTGGACCTTCTTATTGACGATGAAACACAGAAATTGCATCCGAATTTAATACAAAAGGCACAATGCCGACTTAAGTACAAGAGGACTGACACTCTCAGTTTCTCTTATTTGAACCTCTCCTTTGAGTCCAGTCTTAGATTCCGATGCTTCACTTCAGGTTTACTGTATCCCTTGGACCTTCTTATTGACGATGAAGCACAGAAATTACATCCGATTTTAATACAAAAGGCACAATGCCGACTTAAGTAAAAGAGGACAGACACTCTAATTTTCTATGATTTGAACCTCTCCTGTGAGTCCAGTTTTAGATGTCGAGGCTTCACTTCAGGTTTACTGTATAACTTGGACCTTCTTATTGACGATGAAACACAGAAATTGCATCCGAATTTAATACAAAAGGCACAATGCCGACTTAAGTACAAGAGGACTGACACTCTAACTTTCTATGATTTCAACCTCTCCTGTGAGTCCAGTTTTAGATTCCGATGCTTCACTTCAGGTTTACTGTATCCCTTGGACCTTCTTATTGACGATAAAACACCGAAATTGCATCCGAATTTAATACAAAAGGCACAATGCCGACTTAAGTACAAGAGGACTGACACTCTAACTTTCAATGATTTGAACCTCTCCTATGAGTCCAGTTTTCGATTTCGATGCTTCACTTCAGGTTTACTGTATTCCTTGGACCTTCTCATTGACGATAAAACACAGAAATTGCATCCGAATTTAATACAAAAGGCACAATGCCGACTTAAGTACAAGAGGACTGACACTCTAACTTTCTATGATATGAACCTCTCCTGTGACTCCAGTTTTAGATTCCGATGCTTCACTTCAGGTTTACTGTATCCCTTGGACCTTCTTATTGACGCTGAAACACAGAAATTGCATTAGAATTTAATACAAAAGGCACAATGCCGACTTCAGTACAAGTGGACTGACACTCTAACTTTCTATGATTTGAACCTCTCCTGTGAGTCCAGTTTTAGATTCTGATGCTTCACTTCAGGTTTACTGTATCCCTTGGACCTTCTTATTGACGATGAAACACAGAAATTGCATCCGATTTTAATACAGAAGAAACAATGCCGACTTAAGTACAAGAGGACTGACACTCCAACTTTCTCTGATTTGAACCTCTCCTGAGATTGCAGTTTTTGTTGCCGAGGCTTCACCTCAGGTTTACTGTATCCCTTGGACCTTCTTATTGACGATGAAACACAGAAATTGCATCCGAAATTAATACAAAAGGCACAATGCCGACTTAAGTACAAGAGGACAGACACTCTAATTTTCAATGATTTGAACCTCTCCTGTGAGTCCAGTTTTCGATTTCGATGCTTCACTTCAGGTTTACTGTATCCCTTGGACCTTCTTATTGACGATGAAACACAGAAATTGCATCCGAATTTAGTACAAAAGGCACAATGCCGACTTAAGTACAAGAGGACTGACACTCTTACTTTCTTTGATTTGAACCTCTCCAGTGATTCCAGTTTTAGATTCCGATGCTTCACTTCAGGTTTTCTGTATCCCTTGGACCTTCTTATTGACGATGAAACACAGAAATTGCATCAGAATTTAATACAAAAGGCACAATGCCGACCTAAGTACAAGAAGACATATACTCTAACTTTCTATTATTTGAACCTCTCCTGTGATTCCAGTTTTAGATTCCGATGCTTCACTTCAGGTTTACTGTATCCCTTGGACCTTCTTATTGACGATGAAACACAGAAATTGCATCCGAATTTAATACAAAAGGCACAATGCCGACTTAAGTACAAGAGGACTGACACTCTAACTTTCTATGATTTGAACCTCTCCTGTGTTTAAAGTTTTAGATTCCGTTGTTTCACTTCAAGTTTACTGTATCCCTTGGACCTTCTTATTGACGATGAAACACAGAAATTGCATCCGAAATTAATACAAAAGGCACAATGCCGACTTAAGTACAAGAGGACAGACACTCTAATTTTCAATGATTTGAACCTCTCCTGTGAGTCCAGTTTTCGATTTCGATGCTTCACTTCAGGTTTACTGTATCCCTTGGACCTTCTTATTGACGATGAAACACAGAAATTGCATCCGAATTTAGTACAAAAGGCACAATGCCGACTTAAGTACAAGAGGACTGACACTCTTACTTTCTTTGATTTGAACCTCTCCTGTGACTCCAGTTTTAGATTCCGATACTTCACTTCAGGTTTACTGTATCCCTTGGACCTTCGTATTGCCGCTGAAACACAGAAATTGCATCCGAATTTATTACAGATGCACAATGCCAGCTTAAGTACAAGACTGAGACTCTAACTTTCTATGATTTGAACCACTCCTGTGAGGCCGGTTTCAGATTCCGATGCTTCACTTCACTTTTACTGTATCCCTTGGACTTTCTTATTGACGATGAAAGACAGAAATTGCATCCGAATTTAATACAAAGGGCACAATGCTGACTTAAGTACAAGAGGACTGACACTCTAACATTCTATGATTTGAACCTCTCCTGTGAGTCCAGTTTTAGATTCCGATGCTTCACTTCAGGTTTACTGTATCCCTTGGACCTTCTTTTTGCCGCTGAAACACAGAAATTGCATACGAATTTAATACAAAAGGCACAATGTCGACTTAAGTACAAGAGGACTGACACTCTAAGTTTCTATGATTTGAACCTCTCCTGTGAGTCAGGTTTTAGTTTCGGATGCTTCACTTCAGGTTTACTGAATCCCATGGATCTTCTTATTGACAATGAAACACAGAAATTGCATACGAATTTAATACAAAAGGCACGGTGCCGACTTAAGTACAAGAGGACTGACACTCTAACTTTCTATGTTTTGAACCCCTCCTGTGAGTCCAGTTTTAGATTCCGATGCTTCACTTCAGGTTTACTGTATCCCTTGGACCTTCTTATTGACGATGAAACACAGAAATTGCATCCGAATTTAATACAAAAGGCACAATGCCGACTTAAGTACAAGAGGACTGACACTCTAATTTTCTGTTATTTGAAACTCACCTGTGAGTCCAGTTTTAGATTCCGATGCTTCACTTCAGGTTTACTGTATACCTTGGACCTTCTTATTGACGATGAAACACCGAAATTGCATCCGAATTTAATACAAAAGGCACAATGCCGACTTAAGTACAAGAGAACTGACACTCTAACTTTCTATGATATGAACCTCTCCTGTGACTCCAGTTTTAGATTCCGATGCTTCACTTCAGGGTTACTGTATACCTTGGACCTTCTTATTGACGATGAAACACCGAAATTGCATCCGAATTTATTACAGATGCACAATGCCAGCTTAAGTACAAGAGGACTGAGACTCTAACTTTCTATGATTTGAACCACTCCTGTGAGGCCGGTTTTAGATTCCGATGCTTCACTTCAGTTTTACTGTATCCCTTGGACTTTCTTATTGACGATGAAAGACAGAAATTGCATCCGAATTTAATACAAAGGGCACAATGCTGACTTAAGTACAAGAGGACTGACACTCTAACTTTCTATGATTTGAAACTCTCCTGTTAGTCCAGTTTTAGATTCCGATGCTTCACTTCAGGTTTACTGTATCCCTTGGACCTTCTTATTGACGTTGAAACACAGAAATTGCATCCGATTTTAATACAAAAGGAACAACGCCGACTTAAGTACAAGAGGACTGACACTCTAAATTTCTATGATTTGAACCTCACCTGTGAGTCCAGTTTTAGATTCCGATGCTTCACTTCAGGTTTACTGTATACCTTGGACCTTCTTATTGACGATGAAACACCGAAATTGCATCCGAATTTAATACAAAAGGCACAATGCCGACTTAAGTACAAGAGAACTGACACTCTAACTTTCTATGATATGAACCAATCCTGTGACTCCAGTTTTAGATTCCGATGCTTCACTTCAGGGTTACTGTATCCCTTGGACCTTCTTATTGCCGCTGAAACACAGAAATTGCATACGAATTTAATACAAAAGGCACAATGTCGACTTAAGTACAAGAGGACTGAGACTCTAACTTTCTATGATTTGAACCACTCCTATGAGGCCGGTTTTAGATTCCGATGCTTCACTTCAGTTTTACTGTATCCCTTGGACTTTCTTATTGACGATGAAACACAGAAATTGCATCCGAATTTAATACAAAGGGCACAATGCTGACTTAAGTACAAGAGGACTGACACTGTAACTTTCTATGATTTGAACCTCTCCTGTGAGTCCAATTTTAGATTCCGATGCTTCACTTCAGGTTTACTGTATCCCTTGGACCTTCTTATTGACGATGAAACACAGAAATTGCATCCGAATTTAATACAAAAGGCACAATGCTGACTTAAGTACAAGAGGACTGACACTCTCAGTTTCTCTTATTTGAACCTCTCCTTTGAGTCCAGTTTTAGATTCCGATGCTTCACTTCAGGTTTACTGTATCCCTTGGACCTTCTTATTGACGATGAAGCACAGAAATTACATCCGATTTTAATACAAAAGGCACAATGCCGACTTAAGTAAAAGAGGACAGACACTCTAATTTTCTATGATTTGAACCTCTCCTGTGAGTCCAGTTTTAGATGTCGAGGCTTCACTTCAGGTTTACTGTATAACTTGGACCTTCTTATTGACGATGAAACACAGAAATTGCATCCGAATTTAATACAAAAGGCACAATGCCGACTAAGTACAAGAGGACTGACACTCTAACTTTCTATGATTTCAACCTCTCCTGTGAGTCCAGTTTTAGATTCCGATGCTTCACTTCAGGTTTACTGTATCCCTTGGACCTTCTTATTGACGATAAAACACCGAAATTGCATCCGAATGTAATACAAAAGGCACAATGCCGACTTAAGTACAAGAGGACTGACACTCTAACTTTCTATGATTTGAACCTCTCCTATGAGTCCAGTTTTCGATTTCGATGCTTCACTTCAGGTTTACTGTATTCCTTGGACCTTCTCATTGACGATGAAACACAGAAATTGCATCCGAATTTAATACAAAAGGCACAATGCCGACTTAAGTACAAGAGGACTGACACTCCAACTTTCTCTGATTTGAACATCTCCTGAGATTGCAGTTTTTGTTGCCGAGGCTTCACCTCAGGTTTACTGTATCCCTTGGACCTTCTTATTGACGATGAAACACAGAAATTGCATCCAAAATTAATACAAAAGGCACAATGCCGACTTAAGTACAAGAGGACAGACACTCTAATTTTCAATGATTTGAACCTCTCCTGTGAGTCCAGTTTTCGATTTCGATGCTTCACTTCAGGTTTACTGTATCCCTTGGACCTTCTTATTGACGATGAAACACAGAAATTGCATACGAATTTAGTACAAAAGGCACAATGCCGACTTAAGTACAAGAGGACTGACACTCTTACTTTCTTTGATTTGAACCTCTCCAGTGATTCCAGTTTTAGATTCCGATGCTTCACTTCAGGTTTTCTGTATCCCTTGGACCTTCTTATTGACGATGAAACACAGAAATTGCATCAGAATTTAATACAAAAGGCACAATGCCGACCTAAGTACAAGAAGACATATACTCTAACTTTCTATTATTTGAACCTCTCCTGTGATTCCAGTTTTAGATTCCGATGCTTCACTTCAGGTTTACTGTATCCCTTGGACCTTCTTATTGACGATGAGACACAGAAATTGCATCCGAATTTAATACAAAAGGCACAATGCCGACTTAAGTACAAGAGGACTGACACTCTAACTTTCTATGATTTGAACCTCTCCTGTGTTTAAAGTTTTAGATTCCGTTGTTTCACTTCAAGTTTACTGTATCCCTTGGACCTTCTTATTGACGATGAAACACAGAAAATACATCCGAATTTAATACAAAAGGCACAATGCCGACTTAAGTACAAGAGGACTGACACTCTAACTTTCTATGATTTTAACCACTCCTGTGTGTCCAGTTTTAGATTCCATGCTTCACTTAAGGTTTACTGTATACCTTGGACCTTCTTATTGACGATGAAACACAGAAATTGCATCCGAATTTAATACAAAAGGCAGAATGCCGACTTAAGTACAGGGGACTGACACTCTAACTTTCTATGATTTGAACCTCTCCTGTGAGTCCAGTTTTAGAATCCAATGCTTCACTTCAGGTTTACTGTATCCCTTGGACCTTCTTATTGACGATGAAACACAGAAATTGCATCGGAATTTAATACAAAAGGCACAATGCCGGCTTAAGTTCAAGAGGACTGACACTCTAACTTTCTATGATTTGAACCTCTCCTGTGTTTAAAGTTTTAGATTCCGTTGTTTCACTTCAAGTTTACTGTATCCCTTGGACCTTCTTATTGACGATGAAACACAGAAATTACATCCGAATTTAATACAAAAGGCACAATGCCGACTTAAGTACAAGAGGACTGACACTCTAACTTTCTATGATTTTAACCACTCCTGTGAGTCCAGTTATAGATTCCGATGCTTCACTTCAGGTTTACTGTATACCTTGGACCTTCTTATTGACGATGGAACACAGAAATTGCATCCGAATTTAATACAAAAGGCAGAATGCCGGCTTAAGTACAAGAGGAGTGACACTCTAACATTCTATGATTTGAACCTCTCCTGTGTTCCAGTTTTAGATTCCGCTGCTTCACTTCAAGTTTACTGTATCCCTTGGACCTTCTTATTGACGATGAAACACAGATATTGCATCCGAATTTAATACAAAAGGCACAATGCCGATTTTAGTACAAGAGGACTGACACTCTAACTTTCTCTGATTTGAACCTCTCCTGTGAGTCCAGTTTTATATTCCGATGCTTTACTTCAGGTTTACTGTACCCCTTGGACCTTCTTATTGACGACGAAGCACAGAAATTGCATCCGATTTTAATACAAAAGGAACAATGCCGACTTAAGTACAAGAGGACTGACACTCTAACTTTCTCTGATTTGAACCTCTCCTGAGAGTCCTGTTTTTGTTGCCCAGGCTTCACCTCAGGTTTACTGTATCCCTTGGGCCTTCTTATTGACGATGAAACACAGAAATTGCATCCGAATTTAATACAAAAGGCACAATGCCGACTTAAGTACAAGAGGACTGACACTCTCAGTTTCTCTTATTTGAACCTCTCCTTTGAGTCCAGATTTAGATTCCGATGCTTCACTTCAGGTTTACTGTATCCCTTGGACCTTCTTATTGACGATGAAGCACAGAAATTACATCCGATTTTAATACAAAAGGCACAATGCCGACTTAAGTACAAGAGGACAGACACTCTAATTTTCTATGATTTGAACCTCTCCTGTGAGTCCAGTTTTAGATGTCGAGGCTTCACTTCAGGTTTACTGTATCCCTTGGACCTTCTTATTGACGATGAAACACAGAAATTGCATCCGAATTTAATACAAAAGGCACAATGCCGACTTAAGTACAAGAGGACTGACACTCTAACTTTCTATGTTTTGAACCACTCCTGTGAGTCAGGTTTTAGTTTCGGATGCTTCACTTCAGGTTTACTGAATCCCATGAACCTTCTTATTGACAATGAAACACAGAAATTGCATACGAATTTAATACAAAAGGCACAGTGCCGACTTAAGTAAAAGAGGACTGACACTCTAACTTTCTATGATTTGAACCACTCCTGTGAGGCCGGTTTTAGATTCCGATGCTTCACTTCAGTTTTACTGTATCCCTTGGACTTTCTTATTGACGATGAAAGACAGAAATTGCATCCGAATTTAATACAAAGGGCACAATGCTGACTTAAGTACAAGAGGACTGACACTCTAACTTTCTATGATTTGAACCTCTCCTGTGAGTCCAGTTTTAGATTCCGATGCTTCACTTCAGGTTTACTGTATCCCTTGGACCTTCTTATTGACGTTGTAACACAGAAATTGCATCCGATTTTAATACAAAAGGAACAACGCCGACTTAAGTACAAGAGGACTGACACTCTAACTTTCTATGACTTGAACCTCACCTGTGAGTCCAGTTTTAGATTCCGATGCTTCACTTCAGGTTTACTGTATACCTTGGACCTTCTTATTGACGATGAAACACCGAAATTGCATCCGAATTTAATACAAAAGGCACAATGCCGACTTAAGTACAAGAGGACTGACACTCTAACTTTCTATGATATGAACCTCTCCTGCGACTCCAGTTTTAGATTCCGATGCTTCACTTCAGGTTTACTGTATCCCTTGGACCTTCTTATTGCCGCTGAAACACAGAAATTGCATACGAATTTAATACAAAAGGCACAATGTCGACTTTAGTACAAGAGGACTGAGACTCTAACTTTCTATGATTTGAACCACTCCTATGAGGCCGGTTTTAGATTCCAATGCTTCACTTCAGTTTTACTGTATCCCTTGGACTTTCTTATTGACGATGAAACACAGAAATTGCATCCGAATTTAATACAAAGGGCACAATGCTGACTTAAGTACAAGAGGACTGACACTCTAACTTTCTATGATTTGAACCTCTCCTGTGAGTCCAATTTTAGATTCCGATGCTTCACTTCAGGTTTACTGTATCCCTTGGACCTTCTTATTGACGATGAAACACAGAAATTGCATCCGAATTTAATACAAAAGGCACAATGCCGACTTAAGTACAAGAGGACTGACACTCTCAGTTTCTCTTATTTGAACCTCTCCTTTGAGTCCAGTTTTAGATTCCGATGCTTCACTTCAGGTTTACTGTATCCCTTGGACCTTCTTATTGACGATGAAGCACAGAAATTACATCCGATTTTAATACAAAAGGCACAGTGCCGACTTAAGTAAAAGAGGACAGACACTCTAATTTTCTATGATTTGAACCTCTCCTGTGAGTCCAGTTTTAGATGTCGAGGCTTCACTTCAGGTTTACTGTATAACTTGGACCTTCTTATTGACGATAAAACACCGAAATTGCATCCGAATTTAATACAAAAGGCACAATGCCGACTTAAGTACAAGAGGACTGACACTCTAACTTTCTATGATTTGAACCTCTCCTATGAGTCCAGTTTTCGATTTCGATGCTTCACTTCAGGTTTACTGTATTCCTTGGACCTTCTTATTGACGATGAAACACAGAAATTGCATCCGAATTTAATACAAAAGGCACAATGCCGACTTAAGTACAAGAGGACTGACACTCTAACTTTCTATGATATGAACCTCTCCTGTGACTCCAGTTTTAGATTCCGATGCTTCACTTCAGGTTTACTGTATCCCTTGGACCTTCTTATTGACGCTGAAACACAGAAATTGCATTAGAATTTAATACAAAAGGCACAATGCCGACTTAAGTACAAGAGGACTGGCACTCTAACTTTCTATGATTTGAACCTCTCCTGTGAGTCCAGTTTTAGATTCTGATGCTTCACTTCAGGTTTACTGTATCCCTTGGACCTTCTTATTGACGATGAAACACAGAAATTGCATCCGATTTTAATACAGAAGAAACAATGCCGACTTAAGTACAAGAGGACTGACACTCCAACTTTCTCTGATTTGAACCTCTCCTGAGATTGCAGTTTTTGTTGCCGAGGCTTCACCTCAGGTTTACTGTATCCCTTGGACCTTCTTATTGACGATGAAACACAGAAATTGCATCCGAAATTAATACAAAAGGCACAATGCCGACTTAAGTACAAGAGGACAGACACTCTAATTTTCTATGATTTGAACCTCTCCTGTGTTTAAAGTTTTAGATTCCGTTGTTTCACTTCAAGTTTACTGTACCCCTTGGACCTTCTTATTGACGATGAAACACAGAAATTACATACCAATTTAATACAAAAGGCACAATGCCGACTTAAGTACAAGAAGACTGACACTCTAACTTTCTATGATTTTAACCACTCCTGTGAGTCCAGTTATAGATTCCGATGCTTCACTTCAGGTTTACTGTATACCTTGGACCTTCGTATTGACGATGGAACACAGAAATTGCATCCGAATTTAATACAAAAGGCACAATGCCGACTTAAGTACAAGAGGACTGACACTCTAACTTTCTATGTTTTGAACCACTCCTGTGAGTCAGGTTTTAGTTTCGGATGCTTCACTTCAGGTTTACTGAATCCCATGAACCTTCTTATTGACAATGAAACACAGAAATTGCATACGAATTTAATACAAAAGGCACAGTGCCGACTTAAGTAAAAGAGGACTGACACTCTAACTTTCTATGTTTTGAACCACTCCTGTGAGTCCAGTTTTAGATTCCGAAGCTTCACTTCAGGTTTACTGTATCCCTTGGACCTTCTTATTGACGATGAAACACAGAAATTGCATCCGAATTTGATACAAAAGGCACAATGCCGACTTAAGTACAAGAGGGCTGACACTCTAATTTTCTTTTATTTGAACCTCACCTGTGAGTCCAGTTTTAGATTCCGATGCTTCACTTCAGGTTTACTGTACCCCTTGGACCTTCTTATTGACGATGAAGCACAGAAATCGCATCCGATTTTAATACAAAAGGAACAACGCCGACTTAAGTACAAGAGGACTGACACTCTAACTTTCTATGATTTGCACCTCAACTGTGAGTCCAGTTTTAGATTCCGATGCTTCACTTCAGGTTTACTGTATACCTTGGACCTTCTTATTGACGATGAAACACAGAAATTGCATCCGAATTTAATACAAAAGGCACATTGCTGACTTAAGTACAAGAGGACTGACACTATAACTTTATATGATATGAACCTCTCCTGTGACTCCAGTTTTAGATTCCGATAATTCACTTCAGGTTTACTGTATCCCTTGGACCTTCTTATTGCCGCTGAAACATAGAAATTGCATCCGAATTTATTACAGATGCACAGTGCCAGCTTAAGTACAAGAGGACTGAGACTCTAACTTTCTATGATTTGAACCACTCCTGTGAGGCCGGTTTTAGATTCCGATGCTTCACTTCAGTTTTACTGTATCCCTTGGACTTTCCTATTGACGATGAAACACAGAAATTGCATCCGAATTAAATACAAAGGGCACAATGCTGACTTAAGTACAAGAGGACTGACACTCTAACTTTCTATGATTTGAACCTCTCCTGTGAGTCCAGTTTTAGATTCCGATGCTTCACTTCAGGTTTACTGTATCCCTTGGACCTTCTTATTGACGATGAAACACAGAAATTGCATCCGAATTTAATACAAAAGGCACAATGCCGACTTAAGTACAAGAGGACTGACACTCTCAGTTTCTCTTATTTGAACCTCTCCTTTGAGTCCAGTTTTAGATTCCGATGCTTCACTTCAGGTTTACTGTATCCCTTGGACCTTCTTATCGACGATGAAGCACAGAAATTACATCCGATTTTAATACAAAAGGCACAATGCCGACTCAAGTACAAGAGGACAGACACTCTAGATTTCTATGATTTGAACCTCTCCTGTGAGTCCAGTTTTAGATGTCGAGGCTTCACTTCAGGTTTGCTGTATCCCTTGGACCTTCTTATTGACGATGAAGCACAGAAATCGCATCCGATTTTAATACAAAAGGAACATCGCCGACTTAAGTAGAAGAGGACTGACACTCTAACTTTCTATGATTTGAACCTCACCTGTGAGTCCAGTTTTAGATTCCGATGCTTCACTTCAGGTTTACTGTATCCCACGGACCTTCTTATTGCCGCTGAAACACAGAAATTGCATACGAATTTAATACAAAAGGCACAATGTCGACTTAAGTACAAGAGGACTGAGACTCTAACTTTCTATGATTTGAACCACTCCTGTGAGGCCGGTTTTACATTCCGATGCTTCACTTCAGTTTTACTGTATCCCTTGGACTTTCTTATTGACGATGAAACACAGAAATTGCATCCGAATTTAATACAAAAAGCACAATGCTGACTCAAGTACAAGAGGACTGACACTCTAACTTTCTATGATTTGAACCTCTCCTGTGAGTCCAGTTTTAGATTCCGATGCTTCACTTCAGGTTTACTGTATCCCTTGGACCTTCTTATTGACGATGAAACACTGAAATTGCATCCGATTTTAATACAGAAGAAACAATGCCGACTTAAGTACAAGAGGACTGACACTCTAATTTTCTATGATTTGAACCTCTCCTGTGTTTAAAGTTTTAGATTCCGTTGTTTCACTTCAAGTTTACTGTACCCCTTGGACCTTCTTATTGACGATGAAACACAGAAATTACATACCAATTTAATACAAAAGGCACAATGCCGACTTAAGTACAAGAAGACTGACACTCTAACTTTCTATGATTTTAACCACTCCTGTGAGTCCAGTTATAGATTCCGATGCTTCACTTCAGGTTTACTGTATACCTTGGACCTTCGTATTGACGATGGAACACAGAAATTGCATCCGAATTTAATACAAAAGGCACAATGCCGACTTAAGTACAAGAGGACTGACACTCTAACTTTCTATGTTTTGAACCACTCCTGTGAGTCAGGTTTTAGTTTCGGATGCTTCACTTCAGGTTTACTGAATCCCATGAACCTTCTTATTGACAATGAAACACAGAAATTGCATACGAATTTAATACAAAAGGCACAGTGCCGACTTAAGTAAAAGAGGACTGACACTCTAACTTTCTATGTTTTGAACCACTCCTGTGAGTCCAGTTTTAGATTCCGAAGCTTCACTTCAGGTTTACTGTATCCCTTGGACCTTCTTATTGACGATGAAACACAGAAATTGCATCCGAATTTGATACAAAAGGCACAAGGCCGACTTAAGTACAAGAGGGCTGACACTCTAATTTTCTTTTATTTGAACGTCACCTGTGAGTCCAGTTTTAGATTCCGATGCTTCACTTCAGGTTTACTGTGCCCCTTGGACCTTCTTATTGACGATGAAGCACAGAAATCGCATCCGATTTTAATACAAAAGGAACAACGCCGACTTAAGTACAAGAGGACTGACACTCTAACTTTCTATGATTTGAACCTCAACTGTGAGTCCAGTTTTAGATTCCGATGCTTCACTTCAGGTTTACTGTATACCTTGGACCTTCTTATTGACGATGAAACACAGAAATTGCATCCGAATTTAATACAAAAGGCACATTGCTGACTTAAGTACAAGAGGACTGACACTATAACTTTATATGATATGAACCTCTCCTGTGACTCCAGTTTTAGATTCCGATAATTCACTTCAGGTTTACTGTATCCCTTGGACCTTCTTATTGCCGCTGAAACATAGAAATTGCATCCGAATTTATTACAGATGCACAGTGCCAGCTTAAGTACAAGAGGACTGAGACTCTAACTTTCTATGATTTGTACCACTCCTGTGAGGCCGGTTTTAGATTCCGATGCTTCACTTCAGTTTTACTGTATCCCTTGGACCTTCTTATTGACGATGAAACACAGAAATTGCATCCGAATTTAATACAAAAGGCACAATGCCGACTTAAGTACAAGAGGACTGACACTCTCAGTTTCTCTTATTTGAACCTCTCCTTTGAGTCCAGTTTTAGATTCCGATGCTTCACTTCAGGTTTACTGTATCCCTTGGACCTTCTTATCGACGATGAAGCACAGAAATTACATCCGATTTTAATACAAAAGGCACAATGCCGACTCAAGTACAAGAGGACAGACACTCTAGATTTCTATGATTTGAACCTCTCCTGTGAGTCCAGTTTTAGATGTCGAGGCTTCACTTCAGGTTTGCTGTATCCCTTGGACCTTCTTATTGACGATGAAGCACAGAAATCGCATCCGATTTTAATACAAAAGGAACATCGCCGACTTAAGTAGAAGAGGACTGACACTCTAACTTTCTATGATTTGAACCTCACCTGTGAGTCCAGTTTTAGATTCCGATGCTTCACTTCAGGTTTACTGTATCCCACGGACCTTCTTATTGCCGCTGAAACACAGAAATTGCATACGAATTTAATACAAAAGGCACAATGTCGACTTAAGTACAAGAGGACTGAGACTCTAACTTTCTATGATTTGAACCACTCCTGTGAGGCCGGTTTTACATTCCGATGCTTCACTTCAGTTTTACTGTATCCCTTGGACTTTCTTATTGACGATGAAACACAGAAATTGCATCCGAATTTAATACAAAAAGCACAATGCTGACTCAAGTACAAGAGGACTGACACTCTAACTTTCTATGATTTGAACCTCTCCTGTGAGTCCAGTTTTAGATTCCGATGCTTCACTTCAGGTTTACTGTATCCCTTGGACCTTCTTATTGACGATGAAACACAGAAATTGCATCCGAATTTAATACAAAAGGCACAATGCCAAATTAAGTACAAGAGGACTGACACTCTCAGTTTCTCTTATTTGAACCTCTCCTTTGAGTCCAGTTTTAGATTCCGATGCTTCACTTCAGGTTTACTGTATCCCTTGGACCTTCTATTGACGATGAAGCACAGAAATTACATCCGATTTTAATACATAAGGCACAATGCCGACTTAAATAAAAGAGGACAGACACTCTAATTTTCTATGATTTGAACCTCTCCTGTGAGTCCAGTATTAGATGTCGAGGCTTCACTTCAGGTTTACTGTATCCCTTGGACCTTCTTATTGACGATGAAACACAGAAATTGCATCCGAATTTAATACAAAAGGCACAATGCCGACTTAAGTAGAAGAGGACTGACACTCTAACTTTCTATGATTTGAACCTCTCCTGTGAGTCCAGTTTTAGATTCCGATGCTTCACTTCAGGTTTACTGTATCCCTTGGACCTTCTTTTTGACGATAAAACACCGAAATTGCATCCGAATTTAATACAAAAGGCACAATGCCGACTTAAGTACAAGAGGACTGACACTCTAACTTTCTATGATTTGAACCTCTCCTGTGAGTCCAGTTTTCGATTTCGATGCTTCACTTCAGGTTTACTGTATTCCTTGGACCTTCTTATTGACGATGAAACACAGAAATTGCATCCGAATTTAATACAAAAGGCACAATGCCGACTTAAGTACAAGAGGACTGACACTCTAACTTTCTATGATATGAACCTCTCCTGTGACTCCAGTTTTAGATTCCGATGCTTCATTTCAGGTTTACTGTATCCCTTGGACCTTCTTATTGACGCTGAAACACAGAAATTGCATCCGAATTTAATACAAAAGGCACAATGCCGACTTAAGTACAAGAGGACTGACACTCTAACTTTCTATGATTTGAACCTCTCCTGTGAGTCCAGTTTTAGATTCTGATGCTTCACTTCAGGTTTACTGTATCCCTTAGACCTTCTTATTGACGATTGAAACACAGAAATTGCATCCGATTTTAATACAAAAGAAACAATGCCGACTTAAGTACAAGAGGACTGACACTCCAACTTTCTCTGATTTGAACCTCTCCTGAGATTGCAGTTTTTGTTGCCGAGGCTTCACCTCAGGTTTACTGTATCCCTTGGACCTTCTTATTGACGATGAAACACAGAAATTGCATCCGAAATTAATACAAAAGGCACAATGCCGACTTAAGTACAAGAGGACTGACACTCTAATTTTCAATGATTTGAACCTCTCCTGTGAGTCCAGTTTTCGATTTCGATGCTTCACTTCAGGTTTACTGTATCCCTTGGACCTTCTTATTGACGATGAAACACAGAAATTGCATCCGAATTTAATACAAAAGGCACTATGCCGACTTAAGTACAAGAGGACTGACACTCTAACTTTCTATGATTTTAACCACTCCTGTGAGTCCAGTTTTAAGATTCCGATGCTTCACTTCAGGTTTTACTGTATACTTTGGACCTTCTTATTGACGATGTAACACAGAAATTGCATCCGAATTTAATACAAAAGGCACAATGCCGACTTAAGTACAGGGGACTGACACCCTAAACTTTCTATGATTTGAACCTCTCCTGTGAGTCCAGCTGTAGAATCCGATGCTTCACTTCAGGTTTACTGTATCCCTTGGACCTTCTTATTGACGATGAAACACAGAAATTGCATCCGAATTTAATACAAAAGGCACAATGCCGGCTTAAGTTCAAGAGGACTGACACTCTAACTTTCTATGATTTGAACCTCTCGTGTGTTTAAAGTTTTAGATTCCGTTGTTTCACTTCAAGTTTACTGTATCCCTTGGACCTTCTTATTGACGATGAAACACAGAAATTACATCCGAATTTAATACAAAAGGCACAATGCCGACTTAAGTACAAGAGGACTGACACTCTAACTTTCTATGATATGAACCTCTCCTGTGTTTAAAGTTTTAGATTCCGTTGTTTCACTTCAAGTTTACTGTATACCTTGGACCTTCTTATTTACGATGAAACACAGAAATTGCATCCGAATTTAATACAAAAGGCACAATGCCGGCTTAAGTTCAAGAGGACTGACACTCTAACTTTCTATGATTTGAACCTCTCCTGTGTTCCAGTTTTAGATTCCGATGCTTCACTTCAAGTTTACTGTATCCCTTGGGCCTTCGTATTGACGATGAAACACAGATATTGCATCCGAATTTAATACAAAAATGCACAATGCCGATTTTAGTACAAGAGGACTGACACTCTAACTGTCTCTGATTTGAACCTCTCCTGTGAGTCCAGTTTTATATTCCGATGCTTCACTTCAGGTTTACTGTACCCCTTGGACCTTCTTATTGACGATGAAGCACAGAAATTGCATCCGATTTTAATACAAAAGGAACAATGCCGACTTAAGTACAAGAGGACTGACACTCTAACTTTCTCTGATTTGAACCTCTCCTGAGAGTCCAGTTTCTGTTGCCCAGGCTTCACCTCAGGTTTACTGTATCCCTTGGACCTTCTTATTGACGATGAAACACAGAAATTGCATCCGAATTTAATACAAAAGGCACAATGCCGACTTAAGTACAAGAGGACTGAGACTCTAACTTTCTATGATTTGAACCTCTCCTGTGAGTCCAATTTTAGATGTCGAGGCTTCACTTCAGGTTTACTGTATACCTTGGACCTTCGTATTGACGATGAAACACAGAAATTGCATCCCAATTTAATACAAAAGGCACAATGCCGACTTAAGTACAAGAGGACTGACACTCTAACTTTCTATGTTTTGAACCACTCCTGTGAGTCCAGTTTTAGTTTCCGATGCTTCACTTCAGGTTTACTGTATCCCTTGGACCTTCTTATTGACGATGAAACACAGAAATTGCATCCGAATTTAATACAAAAGGCACAACGCCGACTTAAGTACAAGAGGACTGACACTCTAACTGTCTATGTTTTGAACCACTCCTGTGAGTCCAGTTTTAGATTCCGATGCTTCACTTCAGGTTTACTGTATCCCTTGGACCTTCGTATTGACGATGAAACACAGATATTGCATCCGAATTTAATACAAAAGGCACAATGCCGACTTAAGTACAAGAGGACTGAGACTCTAACTTTCTATGATTTGAACCACTCCTGTGAGGCCGGTTTTAGATTCCGATGCTTCACTTCAGTTTTACTGTATCCCTTGGACTTTCTTATTGACGATGAAACACAGAAATTGCATCCGAATTTAATACAAAGGGCACAATGCTGACTTAAGTACAAGAGGACTGACACTCTAACTTTCTATGATTTGAACCTCTCCTGTGAGTCCACTTTTAGATTCCGATGCTTCACTTCAGGTTTACTGTATCCCTTGGACCTTCTTATTGACGATGAAACACAGAAATTGCATCCGAATTTAATACAAAAGGCACAATGCCGACTTAAGTACAAGAGGACTGACACTCTCAGTTTCTCTTATTTGAACCTCTCCTTTGAGTCCAGATTTAGATTCCGATGCTTCACTTCAGGTTTACTGTATCCCTTGGACCTTCTTATTGACGATGAAGCACAGAAATTACATCCGATTTTAATACAAAAGGCACAATGCCGACTTAAGTACAAGAGGACAGACACTCTAATTTTCTATGATTTGAACCTCTCCTGTGAGTCCAATTTTAGATGTCGAGGCTTCACTTCAGGTTTACTGTATCCCTTGGACCTTCATATTGACGATGAAACACAGAAATTGCATCCGAATTTAATACAAAAGACACAATGCCGACTTCAGTACAAGAGGACTGACACTCTAACTTTCTATGTTTTGAACCACTCCTGTGAGTCCAGTTTTAGATTCCGATGCTTCACTTCAGGTTTACTGTATCCCTTGGACCTTCTTATTGACGATGAAACACAGAAATTGCATCCGAATTTAATACAAAAGGCACAATGCCGACTTAAGTACAAGAGGACTGACACTCTAATTTTCTATTATTTGAACCTCACCTGTGAGTCCAGTATTAGATTCCGATGCTTCACTTCAGGGTTACTGTACCCCTTGGACCTTCTTATTGACGATGAAGCACAGAAATCGCATCCGATTTTAATACAAAAGGAACAACGCCGACTTAAGTACAAGAGGACTGACACTCTAACTTTCTATGATTTGAACCTCACCTGTGAGTCCAGTTTTGGATTCCGATACTTCACTTCAGGTTTACTGTATCCCTTGGACCTTCTTATTGCCGCTGAAACACAGAAATTGCATCCGAATTTATTACAGATGCACAATGCCAGCTTAAGTACAAGAGGACTGACACTCTAACTTTCTATGATTTGAACCTCTCCTGTGAGTCCAGTTTTCGATTTCGATGCTTCACTTCAGGTTTACTGTATTCCTTGGACCTTCTTATTGACGATGAAACACAGAAATTGCATCCGAATTTAATACAAAAGGCACGATGCCGACTTATGTACAAGAGGACTGACACTCTAACTTTCTATGATATGAACCTCTCCTGTGACTCCAGTTTTAGATTCCGATGCTTCATTTCAGGTTTACTGTATCCCTTGGACCTTCTTATTGACGCTGAAACACAGAAATTGCATCCGAATTTAATACAAAAGGCACAATGCCGACTTAAGTACAAGAGGACTGACACTCTAACTTTCTATGATTTGAACCTCTCCTGTGAGTCCAGTTTTAGATTCTGATGCTTCACTTCAGGTTAACTGTATCCCTTGGACCTTCTTATTGACGATGAAACACAGAAATTGCATCCGATTTTAATACAAAAGAAACAATGCCGACTTAAGTACAAGAGGACTGACACTCCAACTTTCTCTGATTTGAACCTCTCCTGAGATTGCAGTTTTTGTTGCCGAGGCTTCACCTCAGGTTTACTGTATCCCTTGGACCTTCTTATTGACGATGAAACACAGATATTGCATCCGAATTTAATACAAAAGGCACAATGCCGACATAAGTACAAGAGGACTGACACTCTTACTTTCTTTGATTTGAACCTCTCCAGTGATTCCAGTTTTAGATTCCAATGCTTCACTTCAGGTTTTCTGTATCCCTTGGACCTTCTTATTGACGATGAAACGCAGAAATTGCATCCGAATTTAATACAAAAGGCAGAATGCTGACTTAAGTACATGAGGACTGACACTCTAACTTTCTATGATTTGAACCTCTCCTGTGAGTCCACTTTTAGATACCGATGCTTCACTTCAGGTTTACTGTATCCCTTGGACCTTCTTATTGACGATGAAACACAGAAATTGCATCCGAATTTAATACAAAAGGCACAATGCCGACTTAAGTACAAGAGGACTGACACTCTCAGTTTCTCTTATTTGAACCTCTCCCTTGAGTCCAGATTTAGATTCCGATGCTTCACTTCAGGTTTACTGTATCCCTTGGACCTTCTTATTGACGATGAAGCACAGAAATTACATCCGATTTTAATACAAAAGGCACAATGCCGACTTAAGTACAAGAGGACAGACACTCTAATTTTCTATGATTTGAACCTCTCCTGTGAGTCTAATTTTAGATGTCGAGGCTTCACTTCAGGTTTACTGTATCCCTCGGACCTTCTTATTGACGATGAAACACAGAAATTGCATCCGAATTTAATACAAAAGGCACAATGCCGACTTAAGTACAAGAGGACTGACACTCTAACTTTCTATGTTTTGAACCACTCCTCTGAGTCCAGTTTTAGATTCCGATGCTTCACTTCGGGTTTACTGTATCCCTTGGACCTTCTTATTGACGATGAAGCACAGAAATTACATCCGATTTTAATACAAAAGGCACAATGCCGACTTAAGTACAAGAAGACATCTTCCTACTGTCTATGTTTTTAACCATTCTGTGACACTAGTTATAGATTCCGATGCTTCACTTCAGGATTACTGTTATCCCTCTGATATTCATTATTGACGATGAAACACAGAATTGCATCGGAATTAAATACAAAAAGCTCAATGCCGACTTAAGTACAAGAAGACTGACCTCTCTTACTGTCTATGCTTTGAACTATTCCTGTGACACTAGTTATGGATTCCGATGCTTCACTTCAGTTTACTGAGTCCCTTGGACCTTCTTATTGACGATGAAACACAGAAATTGCATCGGAATTAAATACATAAGGCACAATGCCGACTCAAGTACAAGAAGACTGACTCATCCTACTGTCTATATTTTGAATCATTCCTGTGATTAAAGTTTTAGATTCCGTTGTTTCACTTCAAGTTTACTGTATCCCTTGGACCTTCTTATTGACGATGAAACACAGAAATTACATCCAAATTTAATACAAAAGGCACAATGCCGACTTAAGTACAAGAGGACTGACACTCTAACTTTCTGTGATTTTAACCACTCCTGTGAGTCCAGTTTTAGATTCCGATGCTTCACTTCAGGTTTACTGTATACCTTGGACCTTCTTATTGACGATGAAACACAGAAATTGCATCCGAATTTAATACAAAAGGCAGAATGCCGGCTTAAGTACAAGAGGAGTGACACTCTAACTTTCTATGATTTGAACCACTCCTGTGATTAAAGTTTTAGATTCCGTTGTTTCACTTCAAGTTTACTGTATCCCTTGGACCTTCTTATTGACGATGAAACACAGAAATTACATCCGAATTTAATACAAAAGGTACAATGCCGACTTAAGTACAAGAGGACTGAGACTCTAACTTTCTATGATTTGAACCACTCCTGTGAGGCCGGTTTTAGATTCCGATGCTTCACTTCAGTTTTACTGTATCCCTTGGACTTTCTTATTGACGATGAAACACAGAAATTGCATCCGAATTTAATACAAAGGGCACAATGCTGACTTAAGTACAAGAGGACTGACACTCTAACTTTCTATGATTTGAACCACTCCTGTGAGTCCATTTTTAGATTCCGATGCTTCACTTCAGGTTAACTGTATCCCTTGGACCTCCTTATTGACGATGAAACACAGAAATTGCATCCGAATTTAATACAAAAGGCACAACGCCGACTTAAGTACAAGAGGACTGACACTCTCAGTTTCTCTTATTTGAACCTCTCCTTTGAGTCCAGATTTAGATTCCGATGCTTTACTTCAGGTTTACTGTATCCCTTGGACCTTCTTATTGACGATGAAACACAGAAATTACATCCGAATTTAATACAAAAGGCACAATGGCGGCTTAAGTACAAGAGGACTGACACTCTAACTTTCTATGATTTGAACCTCTCCTGTGATTAATGTTTTAGATTCCGTTGTTTCACTTCAAGATTACTGTATCCCTTGGACCTTCTTATTGACGATGAAACACAGAAATTACATCCGAATTTAATACAAAAGGCACAATGCCGACCTAAGTACAAGAGGACTGACACTCTAACTTTCTATGATTTTAACCACTTCTGTCAGTCCAGTTTTAGATTTCGATGCTTCACTTCAGGTTTACTGTATACCTTGGACCTTCTTATTGACGATGAAACACAGAAATTGCATCCGAATTTAATACAAAAGGCAGAATGCCGGCTTAAGTACAAGAGGAGTGACACTCTAACTTTATATGATTTGAACCTCTCCTGTGTTCCAGTTTTAGATTCCGATGCTTCACTTCAAGTTTACTGTATCCCTTGGACCTTCTTATTGACGATGAAGCACAGAAATTACATCCGATTTTAATACAAAAGGCACAATGCCGACTTAAGTACAAGAGGACAGACACTCTAATTTTCTATGATTTGAACCTCTCCTGTGAGTCCAGTTTTAGATGTCGAGGCTTCACTTCAGGTTTACTGTATCCCTTGGACCTTCTTATTGACGATGAAACACAGAAATTGCATCCGAATTTAATACAAAAGGCACAATGCCGACTTAAGTACAAGAGGACTGACAGTCTAACTTTCTATGTTTTGAACCACTCCTGTGATTCCAGTTTTAGATTCCGATGCTTCACTTTAGGTTTACTGTATCCCTTGGACCTTCTTATTGACGATGAAACACAGAAATTGCATCCGAATTTAATACAAAAGGCACAATGCCGACTTAAGTACAAGAGGACTGACACTCTAATTTTCTATTATTTGAACCTCACCTGTGAGTCCAGTATTAGATTCCGATGCTTCACTTCAGGTTTACTGTACCCCTTGGACCTTCTTATTGACGATGATGCACAGAAATCGCATCCGATTTTAATACAAAAGGAACAACGCCGACTTAAGTACAAGAGGACTTACACTCTATCTTTCTATGATTTGAACCTCACCTGTGAGTCCAGTTTTAGATTCCGATACTTCACTTCAGGTTTACTGTATCCCTTGGACCTTCTTATTGCCGCTGAAACACAGAAATTGCACCCGAATTTATTACAGATGCACAATGCCAGCTTAAGTACAAGAGGACTGAGACTATAACTTTCTATGATTTGAACCACTCCTGTGAGGCCGGTTTTAGATTCCGATGCTTCACTTCAGTTTTACTGTATCCCTTGGACTTTCTTATTGACGATGAAACACAGAAATTGCTTCCGAATTTAATACAAAGGGCACAATGCTGACTTAAGTACAAGAGGACTGACACTCTAACTTTCTATGATTTGAACCTCTCCTGTGATTAAAGTTTTAGATTCCGTTGTTTCACTTCAAGATTACTGTATCCCTTGGACCTTCTTATTGACGATGAAACACAGAAATTACATCCGAATTTAATACAAAAGGCACAATGCCGACTTAAGTACAAGAGGACTGACACTCTAACTTTCTATGATTTTAACCACTTCTGTCAGTCCAGTTTTAGATTCCGATGCTTCACTTCAGGTTTACTGTATACCTTGGACCTTCTTATTGACGATGAAACACAGAAATTGCATCCGAATTTAATACAAAAGGCAGAATGCCGGCTTAAGTACAAGAGGAGTGACACTCTAACTTTATATGATTTGAACCTCTCCTGTGTTCCAGTTTTAGATTCCGATGCTTCACTTCTGGTTTACTGTATCCCTTGGACCTTCTTATTGCCGCTGAAACACAGAAATTGCATCCGAATTTATTACAGATGCACAATGCCAGCTTAAGTACAAGAGGACTGAGACCATAACTTTCTATGATTTGAACCACTCCTGTGAGGCCGGTTTTAGATTCCGATGCTTCACTTCAGTTTTACTGTATCCCTTGGACTTTCTTATTGACGATGAAACACAGATATTGCTTCCGAATTTAATACAAAGGGCACAATGCTGACTTAAGTACAAGAGGACTGACACTCTAACTTTCTATGATCTGAACCTCTCCTGTGAGTCCAGTTTTAGATTCCGATGCTTCACTTCAGGTTTACTGCATCCCTTGGACCTTCTTATTGACGATGAGACACAGAAATTGCATCCGAATTTAATACAAAAGGCACAATGCCGACTTAAGTACAAGAGGACTGACACTCTCAGTTTCTCTTATTTGAACCTCTCCTTTGAGTCCAGTTTTAGATTCCGATGCTTCACTTCAGGTTTACTGTATCCCGTGGACCTTCTTATTGACGATGAAGCACAGAAATTACATCCGATTTTAATACAAAAGGCAAATGCCGACTTAAGTACAAGAGGACAGACACTCTAATTTTCTATGATTTGAACCTCTCCTGTGAGTCCAGTTTTAGATGTCGAGGCTTCACTTCAGGTTTACTGTATCCCTTGGACCTTCTTATTGAGAATGAAACACAGAAATTGCATCCGAATTTAATACAAAAGGCACAATGCCGACTTAAGTACAAGAGGACTGACCCTCTAACTTTCTATGTTTTAAACCTCTCCTGTGAGTCCAGTTTTCGATTCCGGTGCTTCACGTCAGGTTACTGTATCCCTTGGACCTCCTTATTGACGATGAAACACCGAAATTGCATCCGAATTTAATACAAAAGGCACAATGCCGACTTAAGTACAAGAGGACTGACACTCTCAGTTTCCCTTATTTGAACCTCTCTTTTGAGTCCAGTTTTAGATTCCGATGCTTCACTTCAGGTTAACTGTATCCCTTGGACCTTCTTATTGACGATGAAACACAGAAATTGCATCCGAATTTAATACAAAAGGCACAATGCCGACTTAAGTACAAGAGGACTGACACTCTCAGTTTCTCTTATTTGAACCTCTCCTTTGAGTCCAGATTTAGATTCCGATGCTTTACTTCAGGTTTACTGTATCCCTTGGACCTTCTTATTGACGATGAAACACAGAAATTACATCCGAATTTAATACAAAAGGCACAATGGCGGCTTAAGTACAAGAGGACTGACACTCTAACTTTCTATGATTTGAACCTCTCCTGTGATTAAAGTTTTAGATTCCGTTGTTTCACTTCAAGATTACTGTATCCCTTGGACCTTCTTATTGACGATGAAACACAGAAATTACATCCGAATTTAATACAAAAGGCACAATGCCGACCTAAGTACAAGAGGACTGACACTCTAACTTTCTATGATTTTAACCACTTCTGTCAGTCCAGTTTTAGATTCCGATGCTTCACTTCAGGTTTACTGTATACCTTGGACCTTCTTATTGACGATGAAACACAGAAATTGCATCCGAATTTAATACAAAAGGCTGAATGCCGGCTTAAGTACAAGAGGAGTGACACTCTAACTTTATATGATTTGAACCTCTCCTGTGTTCCAGTTTTAGATTCCGATGCTTCACTTCAAGTTTACTGTATCCCTTGGACCTTCTTATTGACGATGAAACACAGATATTGCATCCGAATTTAATACAAAAGGCACAATGCCGATTTTAGTACAAGAGGACTGACACTCTAACTTTCTCTGATTTGAACCTCTCCTGTGAGTTCAGTTTTATATTCCGATGCTTCACTTCAGGTTTACTGTACCCCTTGGACCTTCTTATTGACGATGAAGCACAGAAATTGCATCCGATTTTAATACAAAAGGAACAATGCCGACTTAAGTACAAGAGGACTGCCACTCTAACTTTCTCTGATTTGAACCTCTCCTGAGAGTCCAGTTTTTGTTGCCAAGGCTTCACCTCAGGTTTACTGTATCCCTTGGACCTTCTTATTGACGATGAAACACAGAAATTGCATCCGAATTTAATACAAAAGGCACAATGCCGACTTAAGTACAAGAGGACTGAGACTCTAACTTTCTATGATTTGAACCACTCCTGTGAGGCCGGTTTTAGATTCCGATGCTTCACTTCAGTTTTACTGTATCCCTTGGACTTTCTTATTGACGATGAAACACAGAAATTGCATCCGAATTTAATACAAAGGGCACAATGCTGAATTAAGTACAAGAGGACTGACACTCTAACTTTCTATGATTTGAACCTCTCCTGTGAGTCCACTTTTAGATTCCGATGCTTCACTTCAGGTTTACTGTATCCCTTGGACCTTCTTATTGACGATGAAAAACAGAAATTGCATCCGAATTTAATACAAAAAGGCACAATGCCGACTTAAGTACAAGAGGAATGACACTCTCAGTTTCTCTTATTTGAACCTCTCCTTTGAGTCCAGATTTAGATTCCGATGCTTCACTTCAGGTTTACTGTATCCCTTGGACCTTCTTATTGACGATGAAGCACAGAAATTACATCCGATTTTAATACAAAAGGCACAATGCCGACTTAAGTACAAGAGGACAGACACTCTAATTTTCTATGATTTGAACCTCTCCTGTGAGTCCAGTTTTAGATGTCGAGGCTTCACTTCAGGTTTACTGTATCCCTTGGACCTTCTTATTGACGATGAAACACAGAAATTGCATCCGAATTTAATACAAAAGGCACAATGCCGACTTAAGTACAAGAGGACTGACACTTTAACTTTCTATGTTTTGAACCACTCCTGTGATTCCAGTTTTAGATTCCGATGCTTCACTTTAGGTTTACTGTATCCCTTGGACCTTCTTATTGACGATGAAACACAGAAATTGCATCCGAATTTAATACAAAAGGCACAATGCCGACTTAAGTACAAGAGGACTGACACTCTAATTTTCTATTATTTGAACCTCACCTGTGAGTCCAGTATTAGATTCCGATGCTTCACTTCAGGTTTACTGTACCCCTTGGACCTTCTTATTGACGATGATGCACAGAAATCGCATCCGATTTTAATACAAAAGGAACAACGCCGACTTAAGTACAAGAGGACTGACACTCTATCTTTCTATGATTTGAACCTCACCTGTGAGTCCAATTTTAGATTCCGATACTTCACTTCAGGTTTACTGTATCCCTTGGACCTTCTTATTGCCGCTGAAACACAGAAATTGCATCCGAATTTATTACAGATGCACAATGCCAGCTTAAGTACAAGAGGACTGTGACTATAACTTTCTATGATTTGAACCACTCCTGTGAGGCCGGTTTTAGATTCCGATGCTTCACTTCAGTTTTACTGTATCCCTTGGACTTTCTTATTGACGATGAAACACAGAAATTGCTTCCGAATTTAATACAAAGGGCACAATGCTGACTTAAGTACAAGAGGACTGACACTCTAACTTTCTATGATTTAAACCTCTCCTGTGATTAAAGTTTTAGATTCCGTTGTTTCACTTCAAGATTACTGTATCCCTTGGACCTTCTTATTGACGATGAAACACAGAAATTACATCCGAATTTAATACAAAAGGCACAATGCCGACTTAAGTACAAGAGGACTGACACTCTAACTTTCTATGATTTTAACCACTTCTGTCAGTCCAGTTTTAGATTCCGATGCTTCACTTCAGGTTTACTGTATACCTTGGACCTTCTTATTGACGATGAAACACAGAAATTGCATCCGAATTTAATACAAAAGGCAGAATGCCGGCTTAAGTACAAGAGGAGTGACACTCTAACTTTATATGATTTGAACCTCTCCTGTGTTCCAGTTTTAGATTCCGATGCTTCACTTCAGGTTTACTGTATCCCTTGGACCTTCTTATTGCCGCTGAAACACAGAAATTGCATCCGAATTTATTACAGATGCACAATGCCAGCTTAAGTACAAGAGGACTGAGACTATAACTTTCTATGATTTGAACCACTCCTGTGAGGCCGGTTTTAGATTCCGATGCTTCACTTCAGTTTTACTGTATCCCTTGGACTTTCTTATTGACGATGAAACACAGATATTGCTTCCGAATTTAATACAAAGGGCACAATGCTGACTTAAGTACAAGAGGACTGACACTCTAACTTTCTATGATCTGAACCTCTCCTGTGAGTCCAGTTTTAGATTCCGATGCTTCACTTCAGGTTTACTGCATCCCTTGGACCTTCTTATTGACGATGAAACACAGAAATTGCATCCGAATTTAATACAAAAGGCACAATGCCGACTTAAGTACAAGAGGACTGACACTCTCAGTTTCTCTTATTTGAACCTCTCCTTTGAGTCCAGTTTTAGATTCCGATGCTTCACTTCAGGTTTACGGTATCCCTTGGACCTTCTTATTGACGATGAAACACAGAAATTGCATCCGAATTTAATACAAAAGGCACAATGCCGACTTAAGTACAAGAGGACTGACACTCTCAGTTTATCTTATTTGAACCTCTCCTTTGAGTCCAGATTTAGATTCCGATGCTTCACTTCAGGTTTACTGTATCCCTTGGACCTTCTTATTGACGATGAAGCACAGAAATTACATCCGATTTTAATACAAAAGGCACAATGCCGACTTAAGTACAAGAGGACAGACACTTTAATTTTCAATGATTTGAACCTCTCCTGTGAGTCCAGTTTTAGATGTCGAGGCTTCACTTCAGGTTTACTGTATCCCTTGGACCTTCTTATTGACGATGAAACACAGAAATTGCATCCGAATTTAATACAAAATGCACAATGCCGACTTAAGTACAAGAGGACTGACACTATAACTTTCTATGTTTTGAACCACTCCTGTGAGTCCAGTTTTAGATTCCGATGCTTCACTTCAGGTTCACTGTATCCCTTGGACCCTCTTATTGACGATGAAACACAGAAATTGCACCCGAATTTAATACAAAAGGCACAATGCTGACTTAAGTACAACAGGACTGACACTCTAATTTTCTATTATTTGAACCTCACCTGTGAGTCCAGTATTAGATTCCGATGCTTCACTTCAGGTTTACTGTACCCCTAGGACCTTCTTATTGATGATGAAGCACAGAAATCGCATCCGATTTTAATACAAAAGGAACAACGCCGTCTTAAGTACAAGAGGACTGACACTCTAACTTTCTATGATTTGAACCTCACCTGTGAGTCCAGTTTTGGATTCCGATACTTCACGTCAGGTTTACTGTATCCCTTGGACCTTCTTATTGCCGCTGAAACACAGAAATTGCATCCGAATTTATTACAGATGCACAATGCCAGCTTAAGTACAAGAGGACTGAGACTGTAACTTTCTATGATTTGAACCACTCCTGTGAGGCCAGTTTTAGATTCCGATGCTTCACTTCAGTTTTACTGTATCCCTTGGACTTTCTTATTGACGATGAAACACAGAAATTGCTTCCGAATTTGATACAAACGGCACAATGCTGACTTAAGTACAAGAGAACTGACACTCTAACTTTCTATGATTTGAACCTCTCCTGTGAGTCCAGTTTTAGATTCCGATGCTTCACTTCAGGTTTACTGCATCCCTTGGACCTTCTTATTGACGATGAAACACAGAAATTGCATCCGAATTTAATACAAAAGACACAATGCCGACTTAAGTACAAGAGGACTGATACTCTCAGTTTCTCTTATTTGAACCTCTCCTTTGAGTCCAGTTTTAGATTCCGACGCTTCACTTCAGGTTTACTGTATCCCTTGGACCTTCTTATTGACGATGAAGCACAGAAATTACATCCGATTTTAATACAAAAGGCTCAATGCCGACTTAAGTACAAGAGGACAGACACTCTAATTTTCTATGATTTGAACCTCTCCTGTTAGTCCAGATTTAGATGTCGAGGCTTCACTTCAGGTTTACTGTATCCCTTGGACCTTCTTATTGAGGATGAAACACAGAAATTGCATCCGAATTTAATACAAAAGGCACAATGCCGACTTAAGTACAAGAGGACTGACACTCTAACTTTCTATGATTTTAACCTCTCCTGTGAGTCCAGTTTTAGATTCCGATGCTTCACTTCAGGTTTACTGTATCCCTTGGACCTTCTTATTGACGATGAAACACCGAAATTGCATCCGAATTTAATACAAAAGGCACAATGCCGACTTAAGTACAAGAGGACTGTCACTCTAACTTTCTATGATTTGAACCTCTCCTGTGAGTCCAGTTTTCGATTTCGATGCTTCACTTCAGGTTTACTGTATCCCTTGGAGCTTCTTATTGACGATGAAACACAGAAATTTCATCCGAATTTAATACAAAAGGCACAATGCCGACTTAAGTACAAGAGGACTGACACTCTTACTTTCTTTGATTTGAACCTCTCCAGTGATTCCAGTTTTAGATTCTGATGCTTCACTTCAGGTTTACTGTATACCTTGGACCTTCTTATTGACGATGAAACACAGAAATTGCTTCCGAATTTAATACAAAAGGCACAATGCCGACTTAAGTACAAGAAGACATACACTCTAACTTTCTATTATTTGAACCTCTCCTGTGAGTCCAGTTTTAGATTCCGATGCTTCACTTCAGGTTTACTGTATCCCTTGGACCTTCTTATTGACGATGAAACACAGAAATAGCATCCGAATTTAATAAAAAAGGCACAATGCCGACTTAAGTACAGGGGACTGACACTCTAACTTTCTATGATTTCAACCTCTCCTGTGAGTCCAGTTTTAGAATCCGATGCTTCACTTCAGGTTACCTGTATCCCTTGGACCTTCTTATTGACGATGAAACACAGAAATTGCATCCGAATTTAATACAAAAGGCACAATGCCGGCTTAAGTACAGGAGGACTGACACTCTAACTTTCTATGATTTGAACCTCTCCTGTGATTAAAGTTTTAGATTCCGTTGTTTCACTACAAGTTTACTGTTTCCCTTGGAAATTCTTATTGACGATGAAACACAGAAATTACATCCGAATTTAATACAAAAGGCACAATGCTGACTTAAGTACAAGAGGACTGACACTCTAACTTTCTATGTTTTGAACCACTCCTGTGAGTCCAGTTTTAGATTCCGATGCTTCACTTCAGGTTCACTGTATCCCTTGGACCCTCTTATTGACGATGAAACACAGAAATTGCACCCGAATTTAATACAAAAGGCACAATGCTGACTTAAGTACAACAGGACTGACACTCTAATTTTCTATTATTTGAACCTCACCTGTGAGTCCAGTATTAGATTCCGATGCTTCACTTCAGGTTTACTGTACCCCTAGGACCTTCTTATTGATGATGAAGCACAGAAATCGCATCCGATTTTAATACAAAAGGAACAACGCCGTCTTAAGTACAAGAGGACTGACACTCTAACTTTCTATGATTTGAACCTCACCTGTGAGTCCAGTTTTGGATTCCGATACTTCACGTCAGGTTTACTGTATCCCTTGGACCTTCTTATTGCCGCTGAAACACAGAAATTGCATCCGAATTTATTACAGATGCACAATGCCAGCTTAAGTACAAGAGGACTGAGACTGTAACTTTCTATGATTTGAACCACTCCTGTGAGGCCAGTTTTAGATTCCGATGCTTCACTTCAGTTTTACTGTATCCCTTGGACTTTCTTATTGACGATGAAACACAGAAATTGCTTCCGAATTTGATACAAACGGCACAATGCTGACTTCAGTACAAGAGAACTGACACTCTAACTTTCTATGATTTGAACCTCTCCTGTGAGTCCAGTTTTAGATTCCGATGCTTCACTTCAGGTTTACTGCATCCCTTGGACCTTCTTATTGACGATGAAACACAGAAATTGCATCCGAATGTAATACAAAAGACACAATGCCGACTTAAGTACAAGAGGACTGATACTCTCAGTTTCTCTTATTTGAACCTCTCCTTTGAGTCCAGTTTTAGATTCCGACGCTTCACTTCAGGTTTACTGTATCCCTTGGACCTTCTTATTGACGATGAAGCACAGAAATTACATCCGATTTTAATACAAAAGGCTCAATGCCGACTTAAGTACAAGAGGACAGACACTCTAATTTTCTATGATTTGAACCTCTCCTGTTAGTCCAGATTTAGATGTCGAGGCTTCACTTCAGGTTTACTGTATCCCTTGGACCTTCTTATTGAGGATGAAACACAGAAATTGCATCCGAATTTAATACAAAAGGCACAATGCCGACTTAAGTACAAGAGGACTGACACTCTAACTTTCTATGATTTTAACCTCTCCTGTGAGTCCAGTTTTAGATTCCGATGCTTCACTTCAGGTTTACTGTATCCCTTGGACCTTCTTATTGACGATGAAACACCGAAATTGCATCCGAATTTAATACAAAAGGCACAATGCCGACTTAAGTACAAGAGGACTGACACTCTAACTTTCTATGATTTGAACCTCTCCTGTGAGTCCAGTTTTCGATTTCGATGCTTCACTTCAGGTTTACTGTATCCCTTGGAGCTTCTTATTGACGATGAAACACAGAAATTTCATCCGAATTTAATACAAAAGGCACAATGCCGACTTAAGTACAAGAGGACTGACACTCTTACTTTCTTTGATTTGAACCTCTCCAGTGATTCCAGTTTTAGATTCTGATGCTTCACTTCAGGTTTACTGTATACCTTGGACCTTCTTATTGACGATGAAACACAGAAATTGCTTCCGAATTTAATACAAAAGGCACAATGCCGACTTAAGTACAAGAAGACATACACTCTAACTTTCTATTATTTGAACCTCTCCTGTGAGTCCAGTTTTAGATTCCGATGCTTCACTTCAGGTTTACTGTATCCCTTGGACCTTCTTATTGACGATGAAACACAGAAATAGCATCCGAATTTAATAAAAAAGGCACAATGCCGACTTAAGTACAGGGGACTGACACTCTAACTTTCTATGATTTCAACCTCTCCTGTGAGTCCAGTTTTAGAATCCGATGCTTCACTTCAGGTTACCTGTATCCCTTGGACCTTCTTATTGACGATGAAACACAGAAATTGCATCCGAATTTAATACAAAAGGCACAATGCCGGCTTAAGTACAGGAGGACTGACACTCTAACTTTCTATGATTTGAACCTCTCCTGTGATTAAAGTTTTAGATTCCGTTGTTTCACTACAAGTTTACTGTTTCCCTTGGAAATTCTTATTGACGATGAAACACAGAAATTACATCCGAATTTAATACAAAAGGCACAATGCTGACTTAAGTACAAGAGGACTGAGACTCTAACTTTCTATAATTTGAACCACTCCTGTGAGGCCGGTTTTAGATTCCGATGCTTCACTTCAGTTTTACTGTATCCCTTGGACTTTCTTATTGACGATGAAACACAGAAATTGCATCCGAATTTAATACAAAGGGCACACTGCTGACTTAAGTACAAGAGGACTGACACTCTAACTTTCTATGATTTGAACCTCTCCTGTGAGTCCACTTTTAGATTCCGATGCTTCACTTCAGGTTTACTGTACCCCTTGGACCTTCTTATTGACGATGAAACACAGAAATTGCATCCGAATTTAATACAAAAGGCACAATGCCGACTTCAGTACAAGAGGACTGACACTCTCAGTTTCTCTTATTTGAACCTCTCCTTTGAGTCCAGATTTAGATTCCGATGCTTCACTTCAGGTTTACTGTATCACTTGGACCTTCTTATTGACGATGAAGCACAGAAATTACATCCGATTTTAATACAAAATGCACAATGCCGACTTAAGTACAAGAGGACAGACACTCTAATTTTCTATGATTTGAACCTCTCCTGTGAGTCCAGTTTTAGATGTCGAGGCTTCACTTCAGGTTTACTGTATCCCTTGGACCTTCTTATTGACGATGAAACGCAGAAATTGCATCCGAATTTAATACAAAAGGCAGAATGCCGGCTTAAGTACAAGAGGAGTGACACTCTAACTTCCTATGATTTGAACCTCTCCTGTGATTAAAGTTTTAGATTCCGTTGTTTCACTTCAAGTTTACTGTATCCCTTGGACCTTCTTATTGACGATGAAACACAGAAATTACATCCGAATTAAATACAAAAGGCACAATGCCGACTTAAGTACAAAAGGACTGAGACTCTAACTTTCTATAATTTGAACCACTCCTGTGAGGCCGGTTTTATATTCCGATGCTTCACTTCAGTTTTACTGTATCCCTTGGACTTTCTTATTGACGATGAAACACAGAAATTGTATCCGAATTTAATACAAAGGGCACACTGCTGACTTAAGTACAAGAGGACTGACACTCTAACTTTCTATGATTTGAACCTCTCCTGTGAGTCCACTTTTAGATTCCGATGCTTCACTTCAGGTTTACTGTATCCCTTGGACCTTCTTATTGACGATGAAGCACAGAAATTACATCTGATTTTAATACAAAAGGCACAATGCCGACTTAAGTACAAGAGGACAGACACTCTAATTTTCTATGATTTGAACCTCTCCTGTGAGTCCAGTTTTAGATGTCGAGGCTTCACTTCAGGTTTACTGTATCCCTTGGACCTTCTTATTGACGATGAAACACAGAAATTGCATCCGAATTTAATACAAATGCACAATGCCTACTTAAGTACAAGAGGACTGACACTCTAACTTTCTATGTTTTGAACCACTCCTGTGAGTCCAGTTTTAGATTCCGATGCTTCACTTCAGGGTTACTGTATCCCTTGGACCTTCTTATTGACGATGAAACACAGAAATTGCATCCGAATTTAATACAAAAGGCACAATGCCGACTTAAGTACAAGAGGACTGACACTCTAATTTTCTATTATTTGAACCTCACCTGTGAGTCCAGTATTAGATTCCGATGCTTCACTTCAGGTTTACTGTACCCCTTGGACCTTCTTATTGACTATGAAGCACAGAAATCGCATCCGATTTTAATACAAAAGGAACAACGCCGACTTAAGTACAAGAGGACTGACACTCTAACTTTCTATGATTTGAACCTCACCTGTGAGTCCAGTTTTGGATTCCGATACTTCACTTCAGGTTTACTGTATCCCTTGGACCTTCTCATTGCCGCTGAAACACAGAAATTGCATCCGAATTTACTACAGATGCACAACGCCAGCTTAAGTACAAGAGGACTGAGACCCTAACTTTCTATGATTTGAACCACTCCTGTGAGGCCGGTTTTAGATTCCGATGCTTCACTTCAGTTTTACTGTATCCCTTGGACGTTCTTATTGACGATGAAACACAGAAATTGCATCCGAATTTAATACAAAAGGCACAATGCCGACTTAAGTACAAGAGGACTGACACTCTCAGTTTCTCTTATTTGAACCTCTTCTTTGAGTCCAGTTTTAGATTCCGATGCTTCACTTCAGGTTTACTGTATCCCTTGGACCTTCTTATTGACGATGAAGCACAGAAATTACATCCGATTTTAATACAAAAGGCACAATGCCGACTTAAGTACAAGAGGACAGACACTCTAATTATCTATGATTTGAACCTCTCCTGTGAGTCCAGTTTTAGATGTCGAGGCTTCACTTCCGGTTTACTGTATCCCTTGGACCTTCTTATTGAGGATGAAACACAGAAATTGCATCCGAACTTAATACAAAAGGCACAATGCCGACTTAAGTACAAGAGAACTGAGACTCTACTTTCTATGATTTGAACCACTCCTGTGAGGCCGGTTTTAGATTCCGATGCTTCACTTCAGTTTTACTGTATCCCTTGGACTTTCTTATTGACGATGAAACACAGAAATTGCATCCGAATTTAATACAAAGGGCACAATGCTGACTTAAGTACAAGAGGACTGACACTCTAACTTTCTATGATTTGAACCTCTCCTTTGAGTCCACTTTTAGATTCCGATGCTTCACTTCAGGTTTACTGTATCCCTTGGACCTTCTTATTGACGATGAAACACAGAAATTGCATCCGAATTTAATACAAAAGGCACAATGCCGACTTAAGCACAAGAGGACTGACACTCTCAGTTTCTCTTATTTGAACCTCTCCTTTGAGTCCAGATTTAGATTCCGATGCTTCACTTCAGGTTTACTGCATCCCTTGGACCTTCTTATTGACGATGAAACACAGAAATTGCATCCGAATTTAATACAAAAGGCACAATGCCGACTTAAGTACAAGAGGACTGACACTCTCAGTTTCTCTTATTTGAACCTCTTCTTTGAGTCCAGTTTTAGATTCCGATGCTTCACTTCAGGTTTACTGTATCCCTTGGACCTTCTTATTGACGATGAAACACAGAAATTGCTTCCGAATTTAATACAAAAGGCACAATGCCGACTTAAGTACAAGAAGACATACACTCTAACTTTCTATTATTTGAACCTCTCCTGTGAGTCCAGTTTTAGATTCCGATGCTTCACTTCAGGTTTACTGTATCCCTTGGACCTTCTTATTGACGATGAAACACAGAAATAGCATCCGAATTTAATAAAAAAGGCACAATGCCGACTTAAGTACAGGGGACTGACACTCTAACTTTCTATGATTTCAACCTCTCCTGTGAGTCCAGTTTTAGAATCCGATGCTTCACTTCATGTTACCTGTATCCCTTGGACCTTCTTATTGACGATGAAACACAGAAATTGCATCCGAATTTAATACAAAAGGCACAATGCCGGCTTAAGTACAGGAGGACTGACACTCTAACTTTCTATGATTTGAACCTCTCCTGTGATTAAAGTTTTAGATTCCGTTGTTTCACTACAAGTTTACTGTTTCCCTTGGAAATTCTTATTGACGATGAAACACAGAAATTACATCCGAATTTAATACAAAAGGCACAATGCTGACTTAAGTACAAGAGGACTGACACTCTAACTTTCTATGTTTTGAACCACTCCTGTGAGTCCAGTTTTAGATTCCGATGCTTCACTTCAGGTTCACTGTATCCCTTGGACCCTCTTATTGACGATGAAACACAGAAATTGCACCCGAATTTAATACAAAAGGCACAATGCTGACTTAAGTACAACAGGACTGACACTCTAATTTTCTATTATTTGAACCTCACCTGTGAGTCCAGTATTAGATTCCGATGCTTCACTTCAGGTTTACTGTACCCCTAGGACCTTCTTATTGATGATGAAGCACAGAAATCGCATCCGATTTTAATACAAAAGGAACAACGCCGTCTTAAGTACAAGAGGACTGACACTCTAACTTTCTATGATTTGAACCTCACCTGTGAGTCCAGTTTTGGATTCCGATACTTCACGTCAGGTTTACTGTATCCCTTGGACCTTCTTATTGCCGCTGAAACACAGAAATTGCATCCGAATTTATTACAGATGCACAATGCCAGCTTAAGTACAAGAGGACTGAGACTGTAACTTTCTATGATTTGAACCACTCCTGTGAGGCCAGTTTTAGATTCCGATGCTTCACTTCAGGTTTACTGCATCCCTTGGACCTTCTTATTGACGATGAAACACAGAAATTGCATCCGAATTTAATACAAAAGACACAATGCCGACTTAAGTACAAGAGGACTGATACTCTCAGTTTCTCTTATTTGAACCTCTCCTTTGAGTCCAGTTTTAGATTCCGACGCTTCACTTCAGGTTTACTGTATCCCTTGGACCTTCTTATTGACGATGAAGCACAGAAATTACATCCGATTTTAATACAAAAGGCTCAATGCCGACTTAAGTACAAGAGGACAGACACTCTAATTTTCTATGATTTGAACCTCTCCTGTTAGTCCAGATTTAGATGTCGAGGCTTCACTTCAGGTTTACTGTATCCCTTGGACCTTCTTATTGAGGATGAAACACAGAAATTGCATCCGAATTTAATACAAAAGGCACAATGCCGACTTAAGTACAAGAGGACTGACACTCTAACTTTCTATGATTTTAACCTCTCCTGTGAGTCCAGTTTTAGATTCCGATGCTTCACTTCAGGTTTACTGTATCCCTTGGACCTTCTTATTGACGATGAAACACCGAAATTGCATCCGAATTTAATACAAAAGGCACAATGCCGACTTAAGTACAAGAGGACTGACACTCTAACTTTCTATGATTTGAACCTCTCCTGTGAGTCCAGTTTTCGATTTCGATGCTTCACTTCAGGTTTACTGTATCCCTTGGAGCTTCTTATTGACGATGAAACACAGAAATTTCATCCGAATTTAATACAAAAGGCACAATGCCGACTTAAGTACAAGAGGACTGACACTCTTACTTTCTTTGATTTGAACCTCTCCAGTGATTCCAGTTTTAGATTCTGATGCTTCACTTCAGGTTTACTGTATACCTTGGACCTTCTTATTGACGATGAAACACAGAAATTGCTTCCGAATTTAATACAAAAGGCACAATGCCGACTTAAGTACAAGAAGACATACACTCTAACTTTCTATTATTTGAACCTCTCCTGTGAGTCCAGTTTTAGATTCCGATGCTTCACTTCAGGTTTACTGTATCCCTTGGACCTTCTTATTGACGATGAAACACAGAAATAGCATCCGAATTTAATAAAAAAGGCACAATGCCGACTTAAGTACAGGGGACTGACACTCTAACTTTCTATGATTTCAACCTCTCCTGTGAGTCCAGTTTTAGAATCCGATGCTTCACTTCAGGTTACCTGTATCCCTTGGACCTTCTTATTGACGATGAAACACAGAAATTGCATCCGAATTTAATACAAAAGGCACAATGCCGGCTTAAGTACAGGAGGACTGACACTCTAACTTTCTATGATTTGAACCTCTCCTGTGATTAAAGTTTTAGATTCCGTTGTTTCACTACAAGTTTACTGTTTCCCTTGGAAATTCTTATTGACGATGAAACACAGAAATTACATCCGAATTTAATACAAAAGGCACAATGCTGACTTAAGTACAAGAGGACTGAGACTCTAACTTTCTATAATTTGAACCACTCCTGTGAGGCCGGTTTTAGATTCCGATGCTTCACTTCAGTTTTACTGTATCCCTTGGACTTTCTTATTGACGATGAAACACAGAAATTGCATCCGAATTTAATACAAAGGGCACACTGCTGACTTAAGTACAAGAGGACTGACACTCTAACTTTCTATGATTTGAACCTCTCCTGTGAGTCCACTTTTAGATTCCGATGCTTCACTTCAGGTTTACTGTACCCCTTGGACCTTCTTATTGACGATGAAACACAGAAATTGCATCCGAATTTAATACAAAAGGCACAATGCCGACTTCAGTACAAGAGGACTGACACTCTCAGTTTCTCTTATTTGAACCTCTCCTTTGAGTCCAGATTTAGATTCCGATGCTTCACTTCAGGTTTACTGTATCACTTGGACCTTCTTATTGACGATGAAGCACAGAAATTACATCCGATTTTAATACAAAATGCACAATGCCGACTTAAGTACAAGAGGACAGACACTCTAATTTTCTATGATTTGAACCTCTCCTGTGAGTCCAGTTTTAGATGTCGAGGCTTCACTTCAGGTTTACTGTATCCCTTGGACCTTCTTATTGACGATGAAACGCAGAAATTGCATCCGAATTTAATACAAAAGGCAGAATGCCGGCTTAAGTACAAGAGGAGTGACACTCTAACTTCCTATGATTTGAACCTCTCCTGTGATTAAAGTTTTAGATTCCGTTGTTTCACTTCAAGTTTACTGTATCCCTTGGACCTTCTTATTGACGATGAAACACAGAAATTACATCCGAATTAAATACAAAAGGCACAATGCCGACTTAAGTACAAAAGGACTGAGACTCTAACTTTCTATAATTTGAACCACTCCTGTGAGGCCGGTTTTATATTCCGATGCTTCACTTCAGTTTTACTGTATCCCTTGGACTTTCTTATTGACGATGAAACACAGAAATTGCATCCGAATTTAATACAAAGGGCACACTGCTGACTTAAGTACAAGAGGACTGACACTCTAACTTTCTATGATTTGAACCTCTCCTGTGAGTCCACTTTTAGATTCCGATGCTTCACTTCAGGTTTTCTGTATCCCTTGGACCTTCTTATTGACGATGAAACACAGAAATTGCATCCGAATTTAATACAAAAGGCACAATGCCGACTTAAGTACAAGAGGACTGACACTCTCAGTTTCTCTTATTTGAACCTCTCCTTTGAGTCCAGATTTAGATTCCGATGCTTCACTTCAGGTTTACTGTATCCCTTGGACCTTCTTATTGACGATGAAGCACAGAAATTACATCTGATTTTAATACAAAAGGCACAATGCCGACTTAAGTACAAGAGGACAGACACTCTAATTTTCTATGATTTGAACCTCTCCTGTGAGTCCAGTTTTAGATGTCGAGGCTTCACTTCAGGTTTACTGTATCCCTTGGACCTTCTTATTGACGATGAAACACAGAAATTGCATCCGAATTTAATACAAATGCACAATGCCTACTTAAGTACAAGAGGACTGACACTCTAACTTTCTATGTTTTGAACCACTCCTGTGAGTCCAGTTTTAGATTCCGATGCTTCACTTCAGGGTTACTGTATCCCTTGGACCTTCTTATTGACGATGAAACACAGAAATTGCATCCGAATTTAATACAAAAGGCACAATGCCGACTTAAGTACAAGAGGACTGACACTCTAATTTTCTATTATTTGAACCTCACCTGTGAGTCCAGTATTAGATTCCGATGCTTCACTTCAGGTTTACTGTACCCCTTGGACCTTCTTATTGACTATGAAGCACAGAAATCGCATCCGATTTTAATACAAAAGGAACAACGCCGACTTAAGTACAAGAGGACTGACACTCTAACTTTCTATGATTTGAACCTCACCTGTGAGTCCAGTTTTGGATTCCGATACTTCACTTCAGGTTTACTGTATCCCTTGGACCTTCTCATTGCCGCTGAAACACAGAAATTGCATCCGAATTTACTACAGATGCACAACGCCAGCTTAAGTACAAGAGGACTGAGACCCTAACTTTCTATGATTTGAACCACTCCTGTGAGGCCGGTTTTAGATTCCGATGCTTCACTTCAGTTTTACTGTATCCCTTGGACGTTCTTATTGACGATGAAACACAGAAATTGCATCCGAATTTAATACAAAAGGCACAATGCCGACTTAAGTACAAGAGGACTGACACTCTCAGTTTCTCTTATTTGAACCTCTTCTTTGAGTCCAGTTTTAGATTCCGATGCTTCACTTCAGGTTTACTGTATCCCTTGGACCTTCTTATTGACGATGAAGCACAGAAATTACATCCGATTTTAATACAAAAGGCACAATGCCGACTTAAGTACAAGAGGACAGACACTCTAATTATCTATGATTTGAACCTCTCCTGTGAGTCCAGTTTTAGATGTCGAGGCTTCACTTCCGGTTTACTGTATCCCTTGGACCTTCTTATTGAGGATGAAACACAGAAATTGCATCCGAACTTAATACAAAAGGCACAATGCCGACTTAAGTACAAGAGAACTGAGACTCTACTTTCTATGATTTGAACCACTCCTGTGAGGCCGGTTTTAGATTCCGATGCTTCACTTCAGTTTTACTGTATCCCTTGGACTTTCTTATTGACGATGAAACACAGAAATTGCATCCGAATTTAATACAAAGGACACAATGCTGACTTAAGTACAAGAGGACTGACACTCTAACTTTCTATGATTTGAACCTCTCCTTTGAGTCCACTTTTAGATTCCGATGCTTCACTTCAGGTTTACTGTATCCCTTGGACCTTCTTATTGACGATGAAACACAGAAATTGCATCCGAATTTAATACAAAAGGCACAATGCCGACTTAAGCACAAGAGGACTGACACTCTCAGTTTCTCTTATTTGAACCTCTCCTTTGAGTCCAGATTTAGATTCCGATGCTTCACTTCAGGTTTACTGCATCCCTTGGACCTTCTTATTGACGATGAAACACAGAAATTGCATCCGAATTTAATACAAAAGGCACAATGCCGACTTAAGTACAAGAGGACTGACACTCTCAGTTTCTCTTATTTGAACCTCTTCTTTGAGTCCAGTTTTAGATTCCGATGCTTCACTTCAGGTTTACTGTATCCCTTGGACCTTCTTATTGACGATGAAGCACAGAAATTACATCCGATTTTAATACAAAAGGCACAATGCCGAGTTAAGTACAAGAGGACAGACACTCTAATTATCTATGATTTGAACCTCTCCTGTGAGTCCAGTTTTAGATGTCGAGGCTTCACTTCAGGTTTACTGTATCCCTTGGACCTTCTTATTGAGGATGAAACACAGAAATTGCATCCGAATTTAATACAAAAGGCAGAATGCCGGCTTAAGTACAAGAGGAGTGACACTCTAACTTTCTATGATTTGAACCACTCCTGTGAGGCCGGTTTTAGATTCCGATGCTTCACTTCAGTTTTACTGTATCCCTTGGACTTTCTTATTGACGATGAAACACAGAAATTGCATCCGAATTTAATACAAAGGGCACAATGCTGACTTAAGTACAAGAGGACTGACACTCTAACTTTCTATGATTTGAGCCTCTCCTTTGAGTCCACTTTTAGATTCCGATGCTTCACTTCAGGTTTACTGTATCCCTTGGACCTTCTTATTGACGATGAAACACAGAAATTGCATCCGAATTTAATACAAAAGGCACAATGCCGACTTGAGTACAAGAGGACTGACACTCTCAGTTTCTCTTATTTGAACCTCTCCTTTGAGTCCAGATTTAGATTCCGATGCTTCACTTCAGGTTTACTGCATCCCTTGGACCTTCTTATTGACGATGAAACACAGAAATTGCATCCGAATTTAATACAAAAGGCACAATGCCGACTTAAGTACAAGAGGACTGACACTCTCAGTTTCTCTTATTTGAACCTCTCCTTTGAGTCCAGTTTTAGATTCCGATGCTTCACTTCAGGTTTACTGTATCCCGTGGACCTTCTTATTGACGATGAAGCACAGAAATTACATACGATTTTAATACAAAAGGCAAATGCCGACTTAAGTACAAGAGGACAGACACTCTAATTTTCTATGATTTGAACCTCTCCTGTGAGTCCAGTTTTAGATGTCGAGGCTTCACTTCAGGTTTACTGTATCCCTTGGACCTTCTTATTGACGATGAAACACAGAAATTGCATCCGAATTTAATACAAAAGGCAGAATGCCGGCTTAAGTACAAGAGGAGTGACACTTTAACTTTCTATGATTTGAACCTCTCCTGTGATTAAAGTTTTAGATGCCGTTGTTTCACTTCAAGTTTACTGTATCATTTGGACCTTCTTATTGACGATGAAACACAGAAATTACATCCGAATTTAATACAAAAGGCACAATGCCGACTTAAGTACAAGAGGACTGAGACTCTAACTTTCTATGATTTGAACCACTCCTGTGAGGCCGGTTTTAGATTCCGATGCTTCACTTCAGTTTTACTATATCCCTTGGACATTCTTATTGACGATGAAACACAGAAATTGCATCCGAATTTAATACAAAGGGCACAATGCTGACTTAAGTACAAGAGGACTGACACTCTAACTTTCTATGATTTGAACCTCTCCTGTGAGTCCACTTTTAGATTCCGATGCTTCACTTCAGGTTTACGGTATCCCTTGGACCTTCTTATTGACGATGAAACACAGAAATTGCATCCGAATTTAATACAAAAGGCACAATGCCGACTTAAGTACAAGAGGACTGACACTCTCAGTTTATCTTATTTGAACCTCTCCTTTGAGTCCAGATTTAGATTCCGATGCTTCACTTCAGGTTTACTGTATCCCTTGGACCTTCTTATTGACGATGAAGCACAGAAATTACATCCGATTTTAATACAAAAGGCACAATGCCGACTTAAGTACAAGAGGACAGACACTTTAATTTTCAATGATTTGAACCTCTCCTGTGAGTCCAGTTTTAGATGTCGAGGCTTCACTTCAGGTTTACTGTATCCCTTGGACCTTCTTATTGACGATGAAACCAGAAATTGCATCCGAATTTAATACAAAAGGCACAATGCCGACTTAAGTACAAGAGGGCTGACACTCTAACTTTCTATGTTTTGAACCACTCCTGTGAGTCCAGTTTTAGATTCCGATGCTTCACTTCAGGTTTACTGTATCCCTTGGACCTTCTTATTGACGATGAAACACAGAAATTGCACCCGAATTTAATACAAAAGGCACAATGCTGACTTAAGTACAACAGGACTGACACTCTAATTTTCTATTATTTGAACCTCACCTGTGAGTCCAGTATTAGATTCCGATGCTTCACTTCAGGTTTACTGTACCCCTAGGACCTTCTTATTGATGATGAAGCACAGAAATCGCATCCGATTTTAATACAAAAGGAACAACGCCGTCTTAAGTACAAGAGGACTGACACTCTAACTTTCTATGATTTGAACCTCACCTGTGAGTCCAGTTTTGGATTCCGATACTTCACGTCAGGTTTACTGTATCCCTTGGACCTTCTTATTGCCGCTGAAACACAGAAATTGCATCCGAATTTATTACAGATGCACAATGCCAGCTTAAGTACAAGAGGACTGAGACTGTAACTTTCTATGATTTGAACCACTCCTGTGAGGCCAGTTTTAGATTCCGATGCTTCACTTCAGTTTTACTGTATCCCTTGGACTTTCTTATTGACGATGAAACACAGAAATTGCTTCCGAATTTGATACAAAGGGCACAATGCTGACTTAAGTACAAGAGAACTGACACTCTAACTTTCTATGATTTGAACCTCTCCTGTGAGTCCAGTTTTAGATTCCGATGCTTCACTTCAGGTTTACTGCATCCCTTGGACCTTCTTATTGACGATGAAACACAGAAATTGCATCCGAATTTAATACAAAAGACACAATGCCGACTTAAGTACAAGAGGACTGATACTCTCAGTTTCTCTTATTTGAACCTCTCCTTTGAGTCCAGTTTTAGATTCCGACGCTTCACTTCAGGTTTACTGTATCCCTTGGACCTTCTTATTGACGATGAAGCACAGAAATTACATCCGATTTTAATACAAAAGGCACAATGCCGACTTAAGTACAAGAGGACAGACACTCTAATTTTCTATGATTTGAACCTCTCCTGTGAGTCCAGTTTTAGATGTCGAGGCTTCACTTCAGGTTTACTGTATCCCTTGGACCTTCTTATTGAGGATGAAACACAGAAATTGCATCCGAATTTAATACAAAAGGCACAATGCCGACTTAAGTACAAGAGGACTGACACTCTAACTTTCTATGATTTAAACCTCTCCAGTGAGTCCAGTTTTAGATTCCGATGCTTCACTTCAGGTTTACTGTATCCCTTGGACCTTCTTATTGACGATGAAACACCGAAATTGCATCCGAATTTAATACAAAAGGCACAATGCCGACTTAAGTACAAGAGGACTGACACTATAACTTTCTATGATTTGAACCTCTCCTGTGAGTCCAGTTTTCGATTTCGATGCTTCACTTCAGGTTTACTGTATCCCTTGGAGCTTCTTATTGACGATGAAACACAGAAATTTCATCCGAATTTAATACAAAAGGCACAATGCCGACTTAAGTACAAGAGGACTGACACTCTTACTTTCTTTGATTTGAACCTCTCCAGTGATTCCAGTTTTAGATTCTGATGCTTCACTTCAGGTTTACTGTATACCTTGGACCTTCTTATTGACGATGAAACACAGAAATTGCTTCCGAATTTAATACAAAAGGCACAATGCCGACTTAAGTACAAGAGGACTGACACTCTAATTTTCTATTATTTGAACCTCACCTGTGAGTCCAGTATTAGATTCCGATGCTTCACTTCAGGTTTACTGTACCCCTTGGACCTTCTTATTGACGATGAAGCACAGAAATCGCATCCGATTTTAATACAAAAGGAACAACGCCGACTTAAGTACAAGAGGACTGACACTCTAACTTTCTATGATTTGAACCTCACCTGTGAGTCCAGTTTTGGATTCCGATACTTCACTTCAGGTTTACTGTATCCCTTGGACCTTCTTATTGCCGCTGAAACACAGAAATTGCATCCGAATTTACTACAGATGCACAACGCCAGCTTAAGTACAAGAGGACTGAGACCCTAACTTTCTATGATTTGAACCACTCCTGTGAGGCCGGTTTTAGATTCCGATGCTTCACTTCAGTTTTACTGTATCCCTTGGACGTTCTTATTGACGATGAAACACAGAAATTGCATCCGAATTTAATACAAAAGGCACAATGCCGACTTATGTACAAGAGGACTGACACTCTCAGTTTCTCTTATTTGAACCTCTTCTTTGAGTCCAGTTTTAGATTCCGATGCTTCACTTCAGGTTTACTGTATCCCTTGGACCTTCTTATTGACGATGAAGCACAGAAATTACATCCGATTTTAATACAAAAGGCACAATGCCGACTTAAGTACAAGAGGACAGACACTCTAATTATCTATGATTTGAACCTCTCCTGTGAGTCCAGTTTTAGATGTCGAGGCTTCACTTCAGGTTTACTGTATCCCTTGGACCTTCTTATTGAGGATGAAACACAGAAATTGCATCCGAATTTAATACAAAATTCACAATGCCGACTTAAGTACAAGAGAACTGAGACTCTACTTTCTATGATTTGAACCATTCCTGTGAGGCCGGTTTTAGATTCCGATGCTTCACTTCAGTTTTACTGTATCCCTTGGACTTTCTTATTGACGATGAAACACAGAAATTGCATCCGAATTTAATACAAAGGGCACAATGCTGACTTAAGTACAAGAGGACTGACACTCTAACTTTCTATGATTTGAACCTCTAATTTGAGTCCACTTTTAGATTCCGATGCTTCACTTCAGGTTTACTGTATCCCTTGGACCTTCTTATTGACGATGAAACACAGAAATTGCATCCGAATTTAATACAAAAGGCACAATGCCGACTTAAGTACAAGAGGACTGACACTCTCAGTTTCTCTTATTTGAACCTCTCCTTTGAGTCCAGATTTAGATTCCGATGCTTCACTTCAGGTTTACTGTATCCCTTGGACCTTCTTATTGACGATGAAGCACAGAAATTACATCCGATTTTAATAGAAAAGGCACAATGCCGACTTAAGTACAAGAAGACAGACACTCTAATTTTCTATGATTTGAACCTCTCCTGTGAGTCCAGTTTTAGATGTCGAGGCTTCACTTCAGGTTTACTGTATCCCTTGGACCTTCTTATTGACGATGAAACACAGAAATTGCATCCGAATTTAATACAAAAGGCACAATGCCGACTTAAGTACAAGAGGACTGACACTCTCAGTTTCTCTTATTTGAACCTCTCCTTTGAGTCCAGATTTAGATTCCGATGCTTCACTTCAGGTTTACTGTATCCCTTGGACCTTCTTATTGACGATGAAGCACAGAAATTACATCCGATTTTAATAGAAAAGGCACAATGCCGACTTAAGTACAAGAAGACAGACACTCTAATTTTCTATGATTTGAACCTCTCCTGTGAGTCCAGTTTTAGATGTCGAGGCTTCACTTCAGGTTTACTGTATCCCTTGGACCTTCTTATTGAGGATGAAACACAGAAATTGCATCCGAATTTAATACAAAAGGCAGAATGCCGGCTTAAGTACAAGAGGAGTGACACTCTAACTTTCTATGATTTGAACCACTCCTGTGAGGCCGGTTTTAGATTCCGATGCTTCACTTCAGTTTTACTGTATCCCTTGGACTTTTTTATTGACGATGAAACACAGAAATTGCATCCGAATTTAATACAAAGGGCACAATGCTGACTTAAGTACAAGAGGACTGACACTCTAACTTTCTATGATTTGAGCCTCTCCTTTGAGTCCACTTTTAGATTCCGATGCTTCACTTCAGGTTTACTGTATCCCTTGGACCTTCTTATTGACGATGAAACACAGAAATTGCATCCGAATTTAATACAAAAGGCACAATGCCGACTTAAGTACAAGAGGACTGACACTCTCAGTTTCTCTTATTTGAACCTCTCCTTTGAGTCCAGATTTAGATTCCGATGCTTCACTTCAGGTTTACTGCATCCCTTGGACCTTCTTATTGACGATGAAACACAGAAATTGCATCCGAATTTAATACAAAAGGCACAATGCCGACTTAAGTACAAGAGGACTGACACTCTCAGTTTCTCTTATTTGAAACCTCTCCTTTGAGTCCAGTTTTAGATTCCGATGCTTCACTTCAGGTTTACTGTATCCCGTGGACCTTCTTATTGACGATGAAGCACAGAAATTACATACGATTTTAATACAAAAAGCAAATGCCGACTTAAGTACAAGAGGACAGACACTCTAATTTTCTATGATTTGAACCTCTCCTGTGAGTCCAGTTTTAGATGTCGAGGCTTCACTTCAGGTTTACTGTATCCCTTGGACCTTCTTATTGACGATGAAACACAGAAATTGCATCCGAATTTAATACAAAAGGCAGAATGCCGGCTTAAGTACAAGAGGAGTGACACTTTAACTTTCTATGATTTGAACCTCTCCTGTGATTAAAGTTTTAGATGCCGTTGTTTCACTTCAAGTTTACTGTATCATTTGGACCTTCTTATTGACGATGAAACACAGAAATTACATCCGAATTTAATACAAAAGGCACAATGCCGACTTAAGTACAAGAGGACTGAGACTCTAACTTTCTATGATTTGAACCACTCCTGTGAGGCCGGTTTTAGATTCCGATGCTTCACTTCAGTTTTACTATATCCCTTGGACATTCTTATTGACGATGAAACACAGAAATTGCATCCGAATTTAATACAAAGGGCACAATGCTGACTTAAGTACAAGAGGACTGACACTCTAACTTTCTATGATTTGAACCTCTCCTGTGAGTCCACTTTTAGATTCCGATGCTTCACTTCAGGTTTACGGTATCCCTTGGACCTTCTTATTGACGATGAAACACAGAAATTGCATCCGAATTTAATACAAAAGGCACAATGCCGACTTAAGTACAAGAGGACTGACACTCTCAGTTTATCTTATTTGAACCTCTCCTTTGAGTCCAGATTTAGATTCCGATGCTTCACTTCAGGTTTACTGTATCCCTTGGACCTTCTTATTGACGATGAAGCACAGAAATTACATCCGATTTTAATACAAAAGGCACAATGCCGACTTAAGTACAAGAGGACAGACACTTTAATTTTCAATGATTTGAACCTCTCCTGTGAGTCCAGTTTTAGATGTCGAGGCTTCACTTCAGGTTTACTGTATCCCTTGGACCTTCTTATTGACGATGAAACACAGAAATTGCATCCGAATTTAATACAAAAGGCACAATGCCGACTTAAGTACAAGAGGGCTGACACTCTAACTTTCTATGTTTTGAACCACTCCTGTGAGTCCAGTTTTAGATTCCGATGCTTCACTTCAGGTTTACTGTATCCCTTGGACCTTCTTATTGACGATGAAACACAGAAATTGCACCCGAATTTAATACAAAAGGCACAATGCTGACTTAAGTACAACAGGACTGACACTCTAATTTTCTATTATTTGAACCTCACCTGTGAGTCCAGTATTAGATTCCGATGCTTCACTTCAGGTTTACTGTACCCCTAGGACCTTCTTATTGATGATGAAGCACAGAAATCGCATCCGATTTTAATACAAAAGGAACAACGCCGTCTTAAGTACAAGAGGACCTGACACTCTAACTTTCTATGATTTGAACCTCACCTGTGAGTCCAGTTTTGGATTCCGATACTTCACGTCAGGTTTACTGTATCCCTTGGACCTTCTTATTGCCGCTGAAACACAGAAATTGCATCCGAATTTATTACAGATGCACAATGCCAGCTTAAGTACAAGAGGACTGAGACTGTAACTTTCTATGATTTGAACACTCCTGTGAGGCCAGTTTTAGATTCCGATGCTTCACTTCAGTTTTACTGTATCCCTTGGACTTTCTTATTGACGATGAAACACAGAAATTGCTTCCGAATTTGATACAAAGGGCACAATGCTGACTTAAGTACAAGAGAACTGACACTCTAACTTTCTATGATTTGAACCTCTCTGTGAGTCCAGTTTTAGATTCCGATGCTTCACTTCAGGTTTACTGCATCCCTTGGACCTTCTTATTGACGATGAAACACAGAAATTGCATCCGAATTTAATACAAAAGACACAATGCCGACTTAAGTACAAGAGGACTGATACTCTCAGTTTCTCTTATTTGAACCTCTCCTTTGAGTCCAGTTTTTAGATTCCGACGCTTCACTTCAGGTTTACTGTATCCCTTGGACCTTCTTATTGACGATGAAGCACAGAAATTACATCCGATTTTAATACAAAAGGCACAATGCCGACTTAAGTACAAGAGGACAGACACTCTAATTTTCTATGATTTGAACCTCTCCTGTGAGTCCAGTTTTAGATGTCGAGGCTTCACTTCAGGTTTACTGTATCCCTTGGACCTTCTTATTGAGGATGAAACACAGAAATTGCATCCGAATTTAATACAAAAGGCACAATGCCGACTTAAGTACAAGAGGACTGACACTCTAACTTTCTATGATTTAAACCTCTCCAGTGAGTCCAGTTTTAGATTCCGATGCTTCACTTCAGGTTTACTGTATCCCTTGGACCTTCTTATTGACGATGAAACACCGAAATTGCATCCGAATTTAATACAAAAGGCACAATGCCGACTTAAGTACAAGAGGACTGACACTATAACTTTCTATGATTTGAACCTCTCCTGTGAGTCCAGTTTTCGATTTCGATGCTTCACTTCAGGTTTACTGTATCCCTTGGAGCTTCTTAATTGACGATGAAACACAGAAATTTTCATCCGAATTTAATACAAAAGGCACAATGCCGACTTAAGTACAAGAGGACTGACACTCTTACTTTCTTTGATTTGAACCTCTCCAGTGATTCCAGTTTTAGATTCTGATGCTTCACTTCAGGTTTACTGTATACCTTGGACCTTCTTATTGACGATGAAAACACAGAAATTGCTTCCGAATTTAATACAAAAGGCACAATGCCGACTTAAGTACAAGAGGACTGACACTCTAATTTTCTATTATTTGAACCTCACCTGTGAGTCCAGTATTAGATTCCGATGCTTCACTTCAGGTTTACTGTACCCCTTGGACCTTCTTATTGACGATGAAGCACAGAAATCGCATCCGATTTTAATACAAAAGGAACAACGCCGACTTAAGTACAAGAGGACTGGACACTCTAACTTTCTATGATTTGAACCTCACCTGTGAGTCCAGTTTTGGATTCCGATACTTCACTTCAGGTTTACTGTATCCCTTGGACCTTCTTATTGCCGCTGAAACACAGAAATTGCATCCGAATTTACTACAGATGCACAACGCCAGCTTAAGTACAAGAGGACTGAGACCCTAACTTTCTATGATTTGAACCACTTCCTGTGAGGCCGGTTTTAGATTCCGATGCTTCACTTCAGTTTTACTGTATCCCTTGGACGTTCTTATTGACGATGAAACACAGAAATTGCATCCGAATTTAATACAAAAGGCACAATGCCCGACTTATGTACAAGAGGACTGACACTTCTCAGTTTCTCTTATTTTGAACCTCTTCTTTGAGTCCAGTTTTAGATTCCGATGCTTCACTTCAGGTTTACTGTATCCCTTGGACCTTCTTATTGACGATGAAGCACAGAAATTACATCCGATTTTAATACAAAAGGCACAATGCCGACTTAAGTACAAGAGGACAGACACTCTAATTATCTATGATTTGAACCTCTCCTGTGAGTCCAGTTTTAGATGTCGAGGCTTCACTTCAGGTTTACTGTATCCCTTGGACCTTCTTATTGAGGATGAAACACAGAAATTGCATCCGAATTTAATACAAAATTCACAATGCCGACTTAAGTACAAGAGAACTGAGACTCTACTTTCTATGATTTGAACCATTCCTGTGAGGCCGGTTTTAGATTCCGATGCTTCACTTCAGTTTTACTGTATCCCTTGGACTTTCTTATTGACGATGAAACACAGAAATTGCATCCGAATTTAATACAAAGGGCACAATGCTGACTTAAGTACAAGAGGACTGACACTCTAACTTTCTATGATTTGAACCTCTCCTTTGAGTCCACTTTTAGATTCCGATGCTTCACTTCAGGTTTACTGTATCCCTTGGACCTTCTTATTGACGATGAAACACAGAAATTGCATCCGAATTTAATACAAAAGGCACAATGCCGACTTAAGTACAAGAGGACTGACACTCTCAGTTTCTCTTATTTGAACCTCTCCTTTGAGTCCAGATTTAGATTCCGATGCTACACTTCAGGTTTACTGTATCCCTTGGACCTTCTTATTGACGATGAAGCACAGAAATTACATCCGATTTTAATAGAAAAGGCACAATGCCGACTTAAGTACAAGAAGACAGACACTCTAATTTTCTATGATTTGAACCTCTCCTGTGAGTCCAGTTTTAGATGTCGAGGCTTCACTTCAGGTTTACTGTATCCCTTGGACCTTCTTATTGACGATGAAACACAGAAATTGCATCCGAATTTAATACAAAAGGCACAATGCCGACTTAAGTACAAGAGGACTGACACTCTAACTTTCTATGATTTAAACCTCTCCTGTGAGTCCAGTTTTAGATTCCGATGCTTCACTTCAGGTTTACTGTATCCCTTGGACCTTCTTATTGACGATGAAACACCGAAATTGCATCCGAATTTAATATAAAAGGCACAATGCCGACTTAAGTACAAGAGGACGGACACTCTAACTTTCTATGATTTGAACCTCTCCTGTGAGTCCAGTTTTCGATTTCGATGCTTCACTTCAGGTTTACTGTATCCCTTGGACCTTCTTATTGACGATGAAACACAGAAATTTCATCCGAATTTAATACAAAAGGCACAATGCCGACTTAAGTGCAAGAGGACTGACACTCTTACTTTCTTTGATTTGAACCTCTCCAGTGATTCCAGTTTTAGATTCCGATGCTTCACTTCAGGTTTACTGTATACCTTGGACCTTCTTATTGATGATGAAACACAGAAATTGCATCCGAATTTAATACAAAAGGCACAATGCCGACTTAAGTACAAGAAGACATACACTCTAACTTTCTATTTTTTGAACCTCTCCTGTGAGTCCAGTTTTAGATTCCGATGCTTCACTTCAGGTTTACTGTATGCCTTGGACCTTCTTATTGACGATGAAACACAGAAATTGCATCCGAATTTAATAAAAAAGGCACAATGCCGACTTAATTACAGGGGACTGACACTCTAACTTTCTATGATTTGAACCTCTCCTGTGAGTCCAGTTTTAGAATCCGATGCTTCACTTCAGGTTTACTGTATCCCTTGGACTTTCTTATTGACGATGAAACACAGAAATTGCATCCGAAATTAATACAAAAGGCACAATGCCGGCTTAAGTACAAGAGGACTGACACTCTAACTTTCTATGATTTGAACCTCTCCTGTGATTAAAGTTTTAGATTCCGTTGTTTCATTTCAAGTTTACTGTATCCCTTGGACCTTCTTATTGACGATGAAACACAGAAATTACATCCGAATTTAATACAAAAGGCACAATGCCGACTTAAGTACAAGAGGACTGACACTCTCAGTTCCTCTTATTTGGACCTCTCCTTTGAGTCCAGATTTAGATTCCGATGCTTCACTTCAGGTTTACTGTATCCCTTGGACCTTCTTATTGACGATGAAGCACAGAAATAACATCCGATTTTAATACAAAAGGCACAATGCCGACATAAGTACAAGAGGACAGACACTCTAATTTTCTATGAATTGAACCTCTCCTGTGAGTACAGTTTTAGATGTCGAGGCTTCACTTCAGGTTTACTGTATCCCTTGGACCTTCTTATTGACGATGAAACACAGAAATTGCATCCGAATTTAATACAAAAGGCACAATGCCGACTTAAGTACAAGAGGACTGACACTCTAACTTTCTATGTTTTGAACCACTCCTGTGAGTCCAGTTTTAGATTCCGATGCTTCACTTCAGGTTTACTGTATCCCTTGGACCTTCTTATTGACGTTGAAACACAGAAATTGCATCCGAATTTAATACAAAAGGCACAATGCCGACTTAAGTACAAGAGGACTGACACTCTAATTTTTTATTATTTGAACCTCACCTGTGAGTCCAGTATTAGATTCCGATGCTTCACTTCAGGTTTACTGTATCCCTTGGACCTTCTTATTGACGATGAAACACAGAAATTGCATCCGAATTTAATACAAAAGGCACAATGCCGACTTAAGTACAAGAGGACTGACACTCTCAGTTTCTCTTATTTGAACCTCTCCTTTGAGTCCAGATTTAGATTCCGATGCTTCACTTCAGGTTTACTGTATCCCTTGGACCTTCTTATTGACGATGAAGCACAGAAATTACATCCGATTTTAATAGAAAAGGCACAATGCCGACTTAAGTACAAGAGGTCAGACACTCTAATTTTCTATGATTTGAACCTCTCCTGTGAGTCCAGTTTTAGATGTCGAGGCTTCACTTCAGGTTTACTGTATCCCGTGGACCTTCTTATTGACGATGAAACACAGAAATTGCATCCGAATTTAATACAAAAGGCACAATGCTGACTTAAGTACAAGAGGACTGACACTCTAACTTTCTATGATTTGAACCTCTCCTGTGAGTCCAGTTTTAGATTCCGATGCTTCACTTAAGGTTTACTGCATCCCTTGGACCTTCTTATTGACGATGAAACACAGAAATTGCATCCGAGTTTTTATACAAAAGGCACAATGCCGACTAAGTACAAGAGGACTACCACTCTCAGTTTCCCTTATTTGAACCTCTCCTTTGAGTCCAGTTTTAGATTCCGATGCTTCACTTCAGGTTTACTGTATCCCTTGGACCTTCTTATTGACGATGAAGCACAGAAATTACATCCGATTTTAATACAAAAGGCACAATGCCGACTTAAGTACAAGAGGACGGACACTCTAATTTTCTATGATTTGAACCTCTCCTGTGAGTCCAGTTTTAGATGTCGAGTCTTCACTTCAGGTTTACTGTATCCCTTGGACCTTCTTATTGAGGATGAAGCACAGAAATTACATCCGATTTTAATACAAAAGGCACAATGCCGACTTAAGTACAAGAGGACAGACACTCTAATTATCTATGATTTGAACCTCACCTGTGAGTCCAGTTTTGGATTCCGATACTTCACTTCAGGTTTACTGTATCCCTTGGACCTTCTTATTGCCGCTGAAACACAGAAATTGCATCCGAATTTACTACAGATGCACAACGCCAGCTTAAGTACAAGAGGACTGAGACCCTAACTTTCTATGATTTGAACCACTCCTGTGAGGCCGGTTTTAGATTCCGATGCTTCACTTCAGTTTTACTGTATCCCTTGGACGTTCTTATTGACGATGAAACACAGAAATTGCATCCGAATTTAATACAAAAGGCACAATGCCGACTTATGTACAAGAGGACTGACACTCTCAGTTTCTCTTATTTGAACCTCTTCTTTGAGTCCAGTTTTAGATTCCGATGCTTCACTTCAGGTTTACTGTATCCCTTGGACCTTCTTATTGACGATGAAGCACAGAAATTACATCCGATTTTAATACAAAAGGCACAATGCCGACTTAAGTACAAGAGGACAGACACTCTAATTATCTATGATTTGAACCTCTCCTGTGAGTCCAGTTTTAGATGTCGAGGCTTCACTTCAGGTTTACTGTATCCCTTGGACCTTCTTATTGAGGATGAAACACAGAAATTGCATCCGAATTTAATACAAAATTCACAATGCCGACTTAAGTACAAGAGAACTGAGACTCTACTTTCTATGATTTGAACCATTCCTGTGAGGCCGGTTTTAGATTCCGATGCTTCACTTCAGTTTTACTGTATCCCTTGGACTTTCTTATTGACGATGAAACACAGAAATTGCATCCGAATTTAATACAAAGGGCACAATGCTGACTTAAGTACAAGAGGACTGACACTCTAACTTTCTATGATTTGAACCTCTCCTTTGAGTCCACTTTTAGATTCCGATGCTTCACTTCAGGTTTACTGTATCCCTTGGACCTTCTTATTGACGATGAAACACAGAAATTGCATCCGAATTTAATACAAAAGGCACAATGCCGACTTAAGTACAAGAGGACTGACACTCTCAGTTTCTCTTATTTGAACCTCTCCTTTGAGTCCAGATTTAGATTCCGATGCTTCACTTCAGGTTTACTGTATCCCTTGGACCTTCTTATTGACGATGAAGCACAGAAATTACATCCGATTTTAATAGAAAAGGCACAATGCCGACTTAAGTACAAGAAGACAGACACTCTAATTTTCTATGATTTGAACCTCTCCTGTGAGTCCAGTTTTAGATGTCGAGGCTTCACTTCAGGTTTACTGTATCCCTTGGACCTTCTTATTGACGATGAAACACAGAAATTGCATCCGAATTTAATACAAAAGGCACAATGCCGACTTAAGTACAAGAGGACTGACACTCTAACTTTCTATGATTTAAACCTCTCCTGTGAGTCCAGTTTTAGATTCCGATGCTTCACTTCAGGTTTACTGTATCCCTTGGACCTTCTTATTGACGATGAAACACCGAAATTGCATCCGAATTTAATATAAAAGGCACAATGCCGACTTAAGTACAAGAGGACGGACACTCTAACTTTCTATGATTTGAACCTCTCCTGTGAGTCCAGTTTTCGATTTCGATGCTTCACTTCAGGTTTACTGTATCCCTTGGACCTTCTTATTGACGATGAAACACAGAAATTTCATCCGAATTTAATACAAAAGGCACAATGCCGACTTAAGTGCAAGAGGACTGACACTCTTACTTTCTTTGATTTGAACCTCTCCAGTGATTCCAGTTTTAGATTCCGATGCTTCACTTCAGGTTTACTGTATACCTTGGACCTTCTTATTGATGATGAAACACAGAAATTGCATCCGAATTTAATACAAAAGGCACAATGCCGACTTAAGTACAAGAAGACATACACTCTAACTTTCTATTTTTTGAACCTCTCCTGTGAGTCCAGTTTTAGATTCCGATGCTTCACTTCAGGTTTACTGTATGCCTTGGACCTTCTTATTGACGATGAAACACAGAAATTGCATCCGAATTTAATAAAAAAGGCACAATGCCGACTTAATTACAGGGGACTGACACTCTAACTTTCTATGATTTGAACCTCTCCTGTGAGTCCAGTTTTAGAATCCGATGCTTCACTTCAGGTTTACTGTATCCCTTGGACTTTCTTATTGACGATGAAACACAGAAATTGCATCCGAAATTAATACAAAAGGCACAATGCCGGCTTAAGTACAAGAGGACTGACACTCTAACTTTCTATGATTTGAACCTCTCCTGTGATTAAAGTTTTAGATTCCGTTGTTTCATTTCAAGTTTACTGTATCCCTTGGACCTTCTTATTGACGATGAAACACAGAAATTACATCCGAATTTAATACAAAAGGCACAATGCCGACTTAAGTACAAGAGGACTGACACTCTCAGTTCCTCTTATTTGGACCTCTCCTTTGAGTCCAGATTTAGATTCCGATGCTTCACTTCAGGTTTACTGTATCCCTTGGACCTTCTTATTGACGATGAAGCACAGAAATAACATCCGATTTTAATACAAAAGGCACAATGCCGACATAAGTACAAGAGGACAGACACTCTAATTTTCTATGAATTGAACCTCTCCTGTGAGTACAGTTTTAGATGTCGAGGCTTCACTTCAGGTTTACTGTATCCCTTGGACCTTCTTATTGACGATGAAACACAGAAATTGCATCCGAATTTAATACAAAAGGCACAATGCCGACTTAAGTACAAGAGGACTGACACTCTAACTTTCTATGTTTTGAACCACTCCTGTGAGTCCAGTTTTAGATTCCGATGCTTCACTTCAGGTTTACTGTATCCCTTGGACCTTCTTATTGACGTTGAAACACAGAAATTGCATCCGAATTTAATACAAAAGGCACAATGCCGACTTAAGTACAAGAGGACTGACACTCTAATTTTTTATTATTTGAACCTCACCTGTGAGTCCAGTATTAGATTCCGATGCTTCACTTCAGGTTTACTGTATCCCTTGGACCTTCTTATTGACGATGAAACACAGAAATTGCATCCGAATTTAATACAAAAGGCACAATGCCGACTTAAGTACAAGAGGACTGACACTCTCAGTTTCTCTTATTTGAACCTCTCCTTTGAGTCCAGATTTAGATTCCGATGCTTCACTTCAGGTTTACTGTATCCCTTGGACCTTCTTATTGACGATGAAGCACAGAAATTACATCCGATTTTAATAGAAAAGGCACAATGCCGACTTAAGTACAAGAGGTCAGACACTCTAATTTTCTATGATTTGAACCTCTCCTGTGAGTCCAGTTTTAGATGTCGAGGCTTCACTTCAGGTTTACTGTATCCCGTGGACCTTCTTATTGACGATGAAACACAGAAATTGCATCCGAATTTAATACAAAAGGCACAATGCTGACTTAAGTACAAGAGGACTGACACTCTAACTTTCTATGATTTGAACCTCTCCTGTGAGTCCAGTTTTAGATTCCGATGCTTCACTTAAGGTTTACTGCATCCCTTGGACCTTCTTATTGACGATGAAACACAGAAATTGCATCCGAGTTTTTATACAAAAGGCACAATGCCGACTAAGTACAAGAGGACTACCACTCTCAGTTTCCCTTATTTGAACCTCTCCTTTGAGTCCAGTTTTAGATTCCGATGCTTCACTTCAGGTTTACTGTATCCCTTGGACCTTCTTATTGACGATGAAGCACAGAAATTACATCCGATTTTAATACAAAAGGCACAATGCCGACTTAAGTACAAGAGGACGGACACTCTAATTTTCTATGATTTGAACCTCTCCTGTGAGTCCAGTTTTAGATGTCGAGTCTTCACTTCAGGTTTACTGTATCCCTTGGACCTTCTTATTGAGGATGAAACACAGAAATTGCATCCGAATTTAATACAAAAGGCACAATGCCGACTTAAGTACAAGAGGACTGACACTCTAACTTTCTATGATTTAAACCTCTCCTGTGAGTCCAGTTTTAGATTCCGATGCTTCACTTCAGGTTTACTGTATCCCTTGGACCTTCTTATTGACGATGAAACACCGAAATTGCATCCGAATTTAATACAAAAGGCACAATGCCGACTTAAGTACAAGAGGACGGACACTCTAACTTTCTATGATTTGAACCTCTCCTGTGAGTCCAGTTTTCGATTTCGATGCTTCACTTCAGGTTTACTGTATCCCTTGGACCTTCTTATTGACGATGAAACACAGAAATTTCATCCGAATTTAATACAAAAGGCACAATGCCGACTTAAGTGCAAGAGGACTGACACTCTTACTTTCTTTGATTTGAACCTCTCCAGTGATTCCAGTTTTAGATTCCGATGCTTCACTTCAGGTTTACTGTATACCTTGGACCTTCTTATTGATGATGAAACACAGAAATTGCATCCGAATTTAATACAAAAGGCACAATGCCGACTTAAGTACAAGAAGACATACACTCTAACTTTCTATTTTATGAACCTCTCCTGTGAGTCCAGTTTTAGATTCCGATGCTTCACTTCAGGTTTACTGTATGCCTTGGACCTTCTTATTGACGATGAAACACAGAAATTGCATCCGAATTTAATAAAAAAGGCACAATGCCGACTTAATTACAGGGGACTGACATTCTAACTTTCTATGATTTGAACCTCTCCTGTTAGTCCAGTTTTAGAATACGATGCTTCACTTCAGGTTTACTGTATCCCTTGGACTTTCTTATTGACGATGAAACACAGAAATTGCATCCGAATTTAATACAAAAGGCACAATGCCGGCTTAAGTACAAGAGGACTGACACTCTAACTTTCTATGATTTGAACCTCTCCTGTGATTAAAGTTTTAGATTCCGTTGTTTCATTTCAAGTTTACTGTATCCCTTGGACCTTCTTATTGACGATGAAACACAGAAATTACATCCGAATTTAATACAAAAGGCACAATGCCGACTTAAGTACAAGAGGGCTGACACTCTAACTTTCTATGATTTTAACCACTCCTGTGAGTCCAGCTTTAGATTCCGATGCTTCACTTCAAGTTTACTGTATACCTTGGACCTTCTTATTGACGATGAAACACAGAAATTGCATCCGAATTTAATACAAAAGGCAGAATGCCGGCTTATGTACAAGAGGAGTGACACTCTAACTTTCTATGATTTGAAACTCTCCTGTGAGTCCACTTTTAGATTCCGATGCTTCACTTCAGGTTTACTGTATCCCTTGGACCTTCTTATTGGCGATGAAACACAGAAATTGCATCCGAATTTAATACAAAAGGCACAATGCCGACTTAAGTACAAGAGGACTGACACTCTCAGTTTCTCTTATTTTGACCTCTCCTTTGAGTCCAGATTTAGATTCCGATGCTTCACTTCAGGTTTACTGTATCCCTTGGACCTTCTTATTGACGATGAAGCACAGAAATAACATCCGATTTTAATACAAAAGGCACAATGCCGACTTAAGTACAAGAGGACAGACACTCTAATTTTCTATGAATTGAACCTCTCCTGTGAGTACAGTTTTAGATGTCGAGGCTTCACTTCAGGTTTACTGTATCCCTTGGACCTTCTTATTGACGATGAAACACAGAAATTGCATCCGAATTTAATACAAAAGGCACAATGCCGACTTAAGTACAAGAGGACTGACACTCTAACTTTCTATGTTTTGAACCACTCCTGTGAGTCCAGTTTTAGATTCCGATGCTTCACTTCAGGTTTACTGTATCCCTTGGACCTTCTTATTGACGTTGAAACACAGAAATTGCATCCGAATTTAATACAAAAGGCACAATGCCGACTTAAGTACAAGAGGACTGACACTCTAATTTTTTATTATTTGAACCTCACCTGTGAGTCCAGTATTAGATTCCGATGCTTCACTTCAGGTTTACTGTACCCCTTGGACCTTCTTATTGAGGATGAAGCACAGAAATCGCATCCGATTTTAATACAAAAGGAACAACGCCGACTTAAGTACAAGAGGACTGACACTCTAACTTTCTATGATTTGAACCTCACCTGTGAGTCCAGTTTTAGAATCCGACACTTCACTTCAGGTTCACTGTATCCCTTGGACCTTCTTATTGCCGCTGAAACACAGAAATTGCATCCGAATTAATTACAGATGCACAATGCCAGCTTAAGTACAAGAGGACAGAGACTCTAACTTTCTATGTTTTGAACCACTCCTGTGAGGCCGGTTTTAGATTCCGATGCTTCACTTCAGTTTTACTGTATCCCTTGGACTTTCTTATTGACGATGAAACACAGAAATTGCTTCCGAATTTAATACAAAGGGCACAATGCTGACTTAAGTACAAGAGGACTGACACTCTAACTTTCTATGATTTGAACCTCTCCTGTGAGTCCAGTTTTAGATTCCGATGCTTCACTTCAGGTTTACTGTATCCCTTGGACCTTCTTATTGACGATGAAACACAGAAATTGCATCCGAATTTAATACAAAAGGCACAATGCCGACTTAAGTACAAGAGGAATGACACTCTCAGTTTCTCTTATTTGAACCTCTCCTTTGAGTCCAGTTTTAGATTCCGATGCTTCACTTCAGGTTTACTGTATCCCTTGGACCTTCTTATTGACGATGAAGTACAGAAATTATATCCGATTTTAATACAAAAGGCACAATGCCGACTTAAGTACAAGAGGACAGACACTCTAATTTTCTATGATTTGAACCTCTCCTGTGAGTCCAGTTTTAGATGTCGAGGCTACACTTCAGGTTTACTGTATCCCTTGGACCTTCTTATTGAGGATGAAACACAGAAATTGCATCCGAATTTAATACAAAAGGCACAATGCCGACTTAAGTACAAGAGGACTGACACTCTAACTTTCTATGATTTAAACCTCTCCTGTGAGTCCAGTTTTAGGTTCCGATGCTTCACTTCAGGTTTACCGTATCCCTTGGACCTTCTTATTGACGATGAAACACAGAAATTGCATCCGAATTTAATAAAAAAGGCACAATGCCGACTTAATTACAGGGGACTGACACTCTAACTGTCTATGATTTGAACCTCTCCTGTGAGTCCAGTTTTAGAATCCCATGCTTCACTTCAGGTTTACTGTATCCCTTGGACCTTCTTATTGACGATGAAACACAGAAATTGCATCCGAATTTAATACAAAAGGCACAATGCCGGCTTAAGTACAAGAGGACTGACACTCTAACTTTCTATGATTTGAACCTCTCCTGTGATTAAAGTTTTAGATTCCGTTGTTTCATTTCAAGTTAACTGTATCCCTTGGACCTTCTTATTGACGATGAAACACAGAAATTACATCCGAATTTAATACAAAAGGCACAATGCCGACTTAAGTACAAGAGGACTGACACTCTAACTTTCTATGATTTTAACCACTCCTGTGAGTCCAGTTTTAGATTCCGATGCTTCACTTCAGGTTTACTGTATACCTTGGACCTTCTTATTGACGATGACACACAGAAATTGCATCCGAATTTAATACAAAAGGCACTATGCCGGCATAAGTACAAGAGGAGTGACACTCTAACTTTCTATGATTTGAACCTCTCCTGTGATTAAAGTTTTAGATTCCGTTGTTTCACTTCAAGTTTACTGTATCCCTTGGACCTTCATATTGACGATGAAACACAGAAATTACATCCGAATTTAATACAAAAGGCACAATGCCGACTCAAGTACAAGAGGACTGAGACTCTAACTTTCTATGATTTGAACCACTCCTGTGAGGCCGGTTTTAGATTCCGATGCTTCACTTCAGTTTTACTGTATCCCTTGGACTTTCTTATTGACGATGAAACACAGAAATTGCATCCGAATTTAATACAAAGGGCACAATGCTGACTTAAGTACAAGAGGACTGACACTCTAACTTTCTATGATTTGAACCTCTCCTGTGAGTCCACTTTTAGATTCCGATGCTTCACTTCAGGTTTACTGTATCCCTTGGACCATCTTATTGACGATGAAACACAGAAATTGCATCCGAATTTAATACAAAAGGCACAAACCGACTTAAGTACAAGAGGAATGACACTCTCAGTTTCTCTTATTTGAACCTCTCCTTTGAGTCCAGATTTAGATTCCGATGCTTCATTTCAGGTTTACTGTATCCCTTGGACCTTCTTATTGACGATGAAGCACAGAAATTACATCCGATTTTAACACAAAAGGCACAATGCCGACTTAAGTACAAGAGGACAGACACTCTAATTTTCTATGATTTGAAACTCTCCTGTGAGTCCAGTTTTAGATGTCGAGGCTTCACTTCAGGTTTACTGTATCCCTTGGACCTTCTTATTGACGATGAAACACAGAAATTGCATCCGAATTTAATACAAAAGGCACAATGCCGACTTAATTACAAGAGGACTGACACTCTAACTTTCTATGATTTTAACCACTCCTGTGAGTCCAGCCTTAGATTCCGATGCTTCACTTCAAGTTTACTGTATACCTTGGACCTTCTTATTGACGATGAAACACAGAAATTGCATCCGAATTTAATACAAAAGGCAGCATGCCGGCTTATGTACAAGAGGAGTGACACTCTAACTTTCTATGATTTGAAACTCTCCTGTGAGTCCACTTTTAGATATCGATGCTTCACTTCAGGTTTACTGTATCCCTTGGACCTTCTTATTGGCGATGAAACACAGAAATTGCATCCGAATTTAATACAAAAGGCACAATGCCGACTTAAGTACAAGAGGACTGACACTCTCAGTTTCTCTTATTTGGACCTCTCCTTTGAGTCCAGATTTAGATTCCGATGCTTCACTTCAGGTTTACTGTATCCCTTGGACCTTCTTATTGACGATGAAGCACAGAAATAACATCCGATTTTAATACAAAAGGCACAATGCCGACTTAAGTACAAGAGGACAGACACTCTAATTTTCTATGAATTGAACCTCTCCTGTGAGTACAGTTTTAGATGTCGAGGCTTCACTTCAGGTTTACTGTATCCCTTGGACCTTCTTATTGACGATGAAACACAGAAATTGCATCCGAATTTAATACAAAAGGCACAATGCCGACTTAAGTACAAGAGGACTGACACTCTAACTTTCTATGTTTTGAACCACTCCTGTGAGTCCAGTTTTAGATTCCGATGCTTCACTTCAGGTTTACTGTATCCCTTGGACCTTCTTATTGACGTTGAAACACAGAAATTGCATCCGAATTTAATACAAAAGGCACAATGCCGACTTAAGTACAAGAGGACTGACACTCTAATTTTTTATTATTTGAACCTCACCTGTGAGTCCAGTATTAGATTCCGATGCTTCACTTCAGGTTTACTGTACCCCTTGGACCTTCTTATTGAGGATGAAGCACAGAAATCGCATCCGATTTTAATACAAAAGGAACAACGCCGACTTAAGTACAAGAGGCTGACACTCTAACTTTCTATGATTTGAACCTCACCTGTGAGTCCAGTTTTAGAATCCGACACTTCACTTCAGGTTCACCGTATCCCTTGGACCTTCTTATTGCCGCTGAAACACAGAAATTGCATCCGAATTAATTACAGATGCACAATGCCAGCTTAAGTACAAGAGGACAGAGACTCTAACTTTCTATGTTTTGAACCACTCCTGTGAGGCCGGTTTTAGATTCCGATGCTTCACTTCAGTTTTACTGTATCCCTTGGACTTTCTTATTGACGATGAAACACAGAAATTGCTTCCGAATTTAATACAAAGGGCACAATGCTGACTTAAGTACAAGAGGACTGACACTCTAACTTTCTATGATTTGAACCTCTCCTGTGAGTCCAGTTTTAGATTCCGATGCTTCACTTCAGGTTTACTGTATCCCTTGGACCTTCTTATTGACGATGAAACACAGAAATTGCATCCGAATTTAATACAAAAGGCACAATGCCGACTTAAGTACAAGAGGAATGACACTCTCAGTTTCTCTTATTTGAACCTCTCCTTTGAGTCCAGTTTTAGATTCCGATGCTTCACTTCAGGTTTACTGTATCCCTTGGACCTTCTTATTGACGATGAAGTACAGAAATTATATCCGATTTTAATACAAAAGGCACAATGCCGACTTAAGTACAAGAGGACAGACACTCTAATTTTCTATGATTTGAACCTCTCCTGTGAGTCCAGTTTTAGATGTCGAGGCTACACTTCAGGTTTACTGTATCCCTTGGACCTTCTTATTGAGGATGAAACACAGAAATTGCATCCGAATTTAATACAAAAGGCTCAATGCCGACTTAAGTACAAGAGGACTGACACTCTAACTTTCTATGATTTAAACCTCTCCTGTGAGTCCAGTTTTAGGTTCCGATGCTTCACTTCAGGTTTACCGTATCCCTTGGACCTTCTTATTGACGATGAAACACAGAAATTGCATCCGAATTTAATAAAAAAGGCACAATGCCGACTTAATTACAGGGGACTGACACTCTAACTGTCTATGATTTGAACCTCTCCTGTGAGTCCAGTTTTAGAATCCGATGCTTCACTTCAGGTTTACTGTATCCCTTGGACCTTCTTATTGACGATGAAACACAGAAATTGCATCCGAATTTAATACAAAAGGCACAATGCCGGCTTAAGTACAAGAGGACTGACACTCTAACTTTCTATGATTTGAACCTCTCCTGTGATTAAAGTTTTAGATTCCGTTGTTTCATTTCAAGTTAACTGTATCCCTTGGACCTTCTTATTGACGATGAAACACAGAAATTACATCCGAATTTAATACAAAAGGCACAATGCCGACTTAAGTACAAGAGGACTGACACTCTAACTTTCTATGATTTTAACCACTCCTGTGAGTCCAGTTTTAGATTCCGATGCTTCACTTCAGGTTTACTGTATACCTTGGACCTTCTTATTGACGATGACACACAGAAATTGCATCCGAATTTAATACAAAAGGCACTATGCCGGCATAAGTACAAGAGGAGTGACACTCTAACTTTCTATGATTTGAACCTCTCCTGTGATTAAAGTTTTAGATTCCGTTGTTTCACTTCAAGTTTACTGTATCCCTTGGACCTTCATATTGACGATGAAACACAGAAATTACATCCGAATTTAATACAAAAGGCACAATGCCGACTCAAGTACAAGAGGACTGAGACTCTAACTTTCTATGATTTGAACCACTCCTGTGAGGCCGGTTTTAGATTCCGATGCTTCACTTCAGTTTTACTGTATCCCTTGGACTTTCTTATTGACGATGAAACACAGAAATTGCATCCGAATTTAATACAAAGGGCACAATGCTGACTTAAGTACAAAGGACTGACACTCTATCTTTCTATGATTTGAACCTCTCCTGTGAGTCCACTTTTAGATTCCGATGCTTCACTTCAGGTTTACTGTATCCCTTGGACCTTCTTATTGACGATGAAACACAGAAATTGCATCCGAATTTAATACAAAAGGCACAATGCCGACTTAAGTACAAGAGGACTGACACTCTCAGTTTCTCTTATTTGAACCTCTCCTTTGAGTCCAGATTTAGATTCCGATGCTTCATTTCAGGTTTACTGTATCCGTTGGACCTTCTTATTGACGATGAAGCACAGAAATTACATCCGATTTTAATACAAAAGGCACAATGCCGACTTAAGTACAAGAGGACAGACACTCTAATTTTCTATGATTTGAACCTCTCCTGTGCGTCCAGTTTTAGATGTCGAGGCTTCACTTCAGGTTTACTGTATCCCTTGGACCTTCTTATTGACGATGAAACACAGAAATTGCATCCGAATTTAATACGAAAGGCACAATGCCGACTTAAGTACAAGAGGACTGACACTCTAACTTTCTATGTTTTGAACCACTCCTGTGAGTCAGGTTTTAGTTTCGGATGCTTCACTTCAGGTTTACTGAATCCCATGAACCTTCTTATTGACAATGAAACACAGAAATTGCATACGAATTTAATACAAAAGGCACAGTGCCGACTTAAGTACAAGAGGACTGACACTCTAACTTTCTATGTTTTGAACCACTCCTGTGAGTCCAGTTTTAGATTCCGATGCTTCACTTCAGGTTTACTGTATCCCTTGGACCTTCTTATTGACGATGAAACACAGAAATTGCATCCGAATTTAATACAAAAGGCACAATGCCGACTTAAGTACAAGAGGACTGACACTCTAATTTTCTGTTATTTGAACCTCACCTGTGAGTCCAGTTTTAGATTCCGATGCTTCACTTCAGGTTTACTGTACCCCTTGGACCTTCTTATTGACGATGAAGCACAGAAATCGCATCCGATTTTAATACAAAAGGAACAACGCCGACTTAAGTACAAGAGGACTGACACTCTAACTTTCTATGATTTGAACCTCACCTGTGAGTCCAGTTTTAGATTCCGATGCTTCACTTCAGGTTTACTGTATACCTTGGACCTTCTTATTGACGATGAAACACAGAAATTGCATCCGAATTTAATACAAAAGGCACATTGCTGACTTAAGTACAAGAGGACTGACACTATAACTTTCTATGATATGAACCTCTCCTGTGACTCCAGTTTTAGATTCCGATACTTCACTTCAGGTTTACTGTATCCCTTGGACCTTCTTATTTCCGCTGAAACATAGAAATTGCATCCGAATTTATTACAGATGCACCATGCCAGCTTAAGTACAAGAGGACTGAGACTCTAACTTTCTATGATTTGAACCACTCCTGTGAGGCCGGTTTTAGATTCCGATGCTTCACTTCAGTTTTACTGTATCCCTTGGACTTTCTTATTGACGATGAAAGACAGAAATTGCATCCGAATTAAATACAAAGGGCACAATGCTGACATAAGTACAAGAGGACTGACACTCTAACTTTCTATGATTTGAACCTCTCCTGTGAGTCCAGTTTTAGATTCCGATGCTTCACTTCAGGTTTACTGTATCCCTTGGACCTTCTTATTGACGATGAAACACAGAAATTGCATCCGAATTTAATACAAAAGGCACAATGCCGACTTAAGTACAAGAGGACTGACACTCTCAGTTTCTCTTATTTGAACCTCTCCTTTGAGTCCAGTTTTAGATTCCGATGCTTCACTTCAGGTTTACTGTATCCCTTGGACCTTCTTATCGACGATGAAGCACAGAAATTACATCCGATTTTAATACAAAAGGCACAATGCCGACTTAAGTACAAGAGGACAGACACTCTAGATTTCTATGATTTGAACCTCTCCTGTGAGTCCAGTTTTAGATGTCGAGGCTTCACTTCAGGTTTACTGTATCCCTTGGACCTTCTTATTGACGATGAAGCACAGAAATCGCATCCGATTTTAATACAAAAGGAACATCGCCGACTTAAGTAGAAGAGGACTGACACTCTAACTTTCTATGATATGAACCTCACCTGTGAGTCCAGTTTTAGATTCCGATGCTTCACTTCAGGTTTACTGTATACCTTGGACCTTCTTATTGACGATGAAGCACAGAAATCGCATCCGATTTTAATACAAAAGGAACATCGCCGACTTAAGTAGAAGAGGACTGACACTCTAACTTTCTATGATATGAACCTCACCTGTGAGTCCAGTTTTAGATTCCGATGCTTCACTTCAGGTTTACTGTATACCTTGGACCTTCTTATTGACGATGAAACACCGAAATTGCATCCGAATTTAATACAAAAGGCACAATGCCGACTTAAGTACGAGAGGACTGACACTCTAACTTTCTATGATATGAACCTCTATTGTGACTCCAGTTTTAGATTCCGATGCTTCACTTCAGGTTTACTGTATCCCTTGGACCTTCTTATTGCCGCTGAAACACAGAAATTGCATACGAATTTAATACAAAAGGCACAATGTCGACTTAAGTACAAGAGGACTGAGACTCTAACTTTCTATGATTTGAACCACTCCTGTGAGGCCGGTTTTAGATTCCGATGCTTCACTTCAGTTTTACTGTATCCCTTGGACTTTCTTATTGACGATGAAACACAGAAATTGCATCCGAATTTGATACAAAAAGCACAATGCTGACTTAAGTACAAGAGGACTGACACTCTAACTTTCTATGATTTGAACCTCTCCTGTGAGTCCAGTTTTAGATTCCGATGCTTCACTTCAGGTTTACTGTATCCCTTGGACCTTCTTATTGACGATGAAACACAGAAATTGCATCCGAATTTAATACAAAAGGCACAATGCCGACTTAAGTACAAGAGGACTGACACTCTCAGTTTCTCTTATTTGAACCTCTCCTTTGAGTCCAGTTTTAGATTCCGATGCTTCACTTCACGTTTACTGTATCCCTTGGACCATCTTATTGACGATGAAGCACAGAAATTACATCCGATTTTAATACAAAAGGCACAATGCCGACTTAAGTAAAAGAGGACAGACACTCTAATTTTCTATGATTTGAACCTCTCTTGTGAGTCCAGTATTAGATGTCGAGGCTTCACTTCGGGTTTACTGTATCCCTTGGACCTTCTTATTGACGATGAAACACAGAAATTGCATCCGAATTTAATACAAAAGGCACAATGCCGACTTAAGTAGAAGAGGACTGACACTCTAACTTTCTATGATTTTAACCTCTCCTGTGAGTCCAGTTTTAGATTCCGATGCTTCACTTCAGGTTTACTGTATCCCTTGGACCTTCTTATTGACGATAAAACACCGAAATTGCATCCGAATTTAATACAAAAGGCACAATGCCGACTTAAGTACAAGAGGACTGACACTCTAACTTTCTATGATTTGAACCTGTCCTGTGAGTCCAGTTTTCGATTTCGATGCTTCACTTCAGGTTTACTGTATTCCTTGGACCTTCTTGTTGACGATGAAACACAGAAATTGAATCCGAATTTAATACAAAAGGCACAATGTCGACTTAAATACAAGAGGACTGACACTCTAACTTTCTATGATATGAACCGCTCCTGTGACTCCAGTTTTAGATTCCGATGCTTCATTTCAGGTTTACTGTATCCCTTGGACCTTCTTATTGACGCTGAAACACAGAAATTGCATCCGAATTTAATACAAAAGGCATAATGCCGACTTAAGTACAAGAGGACTGACACTCTAACTTTCTATGATTTGAACCTCTCCTGTGAGTCCAGTTTTAGATTCTGATGCTTCACTTCAGGTTTACTGTATCCCTTGGACCTTCTTATTGACGAAGAAACACAGAAATTACATCCGATTTTAATACAAAAGAAACAATGCCGACTTAAGTACAAGGGGACTGACACTCCAACTTTCTCTGATTTGAACCTCTCCTGAGATTGCAGTTTTTGTTGCCGAGGCTTCACCTCAGGTTTACTGTATCCCTTGGACCTTCTTATTGACGATGAGACACAGAAATTGCATCCGAAATTAATACAAAAGGCACAATGCCGACTTAAGTACAAGAGGACAGACACTCTAATTTTCAATGATTTGAACCTCTCCTGTGAGTCCAGTTTTCGATTTCGATGCTTCACTTCTGGTTTACTGTATCCCTTGGACCTTCTTATTGACGATGAAACACAGAAATTGCATCCGAATTTAATACAAAAGGCACAATGCCGACTTAAGTACAAGAGGACTGACACTCTTACTTTCTTTGATTTGAACCTCTCCCGTGATTCCAGTTTTAGATTCCGATGCTTCACTGCAGGTTTTCTGTATCCCTTGGACCTTCTTATTGACGATGACACACAGAAATTGCATCAGAATTTAATACAAAAGGCACAATGCCGACCTAAGTACAAGAAGACATATACTCTAACTTTCTATTATCTGAACCTCTCCTGTGATTCCAGTTTTAGATTCCGATGCTTCACTTCAGGTTTACTGTATCCCTTGGACCTTCTTATCGACGATGAAACACAGATATTGCATCCGAATTTAATACAAAAGGCACAATGCCGACTTAAATACAAGAGGACAGACACTCTAACTTTCTATGATTTTAACCACTCCTGTGAGTCCAGTTTTAGATTCCGATGCTTCACTTCAGGTTTACTGTATACCTTGGACCTTCTTATTGACGATGAAACACAGAAATTGCATCCGAATTTAATACAAAAGGCAAAATGCCGACTTAAGTACAGGGGACTGACACCCTAACTTTCTATGATTTGAACCTCTCCTGTGAGTCCAGCTTTTGAATCCGATGCTTCACTTCAGGTTTACTGTATCCCTTGGACCTTCTTATTGACGATGAAACACAGAAATTGCGTCCGAATTTAATACAAAAGGCACAATGCCGGCTTAAGTTCAAGAGGACTGACACTCTAACTTTCTATGATTTGAACCTCTCCTGTGTTTAAAGTTTTAGATTCCGTTGTTTCACTTCAAGTTTACTGTATCCCTTGGACCTTCTTATTGACGATGAAACACAGAAATTACATCCGAATTTAATACATAAGGCACAATGCCGACTTAAGTACAATAGGACTGACACTCTAACTTTCTATGATTTTAACCACTCCTGTGAGTCCAGTTTTAGATTCCGATGCTTCACTTCAGGTTTACTGTATCCCTTGGACCTTCTTATTGACAATAAAACACCGAAATTGCATCCGACTTTAATACAAAAGGCCCAATGCCGACTTAAGTACAAGAGGACTGACACTCTAACTTTCTATGATTTGAACCTCTCCTGTGAGTCCAGTTTTCGATTTCGATGCTTCACTTCAGGTTTACTGTATTCCTTGGACCTTCTTATTGACGATGAAACACAGAAATTGCATCCGAATTTAATACAAAAGGCACAATGCCGACTTAAGTACAAGAGGACTGACACTCTAACTTTCTATGATATGAACCTCTCCTGTGACTCCAGTTTTAGATTCCGATGCTTCATTTCAGGTTTACTGTATCCGTTGGACCTTCTTATTGACGCTGAAACACAGAAATTGCATCCGAATTTAATACAAAAGGCACAATGCCGACTTAAGTACAAGAGGACTGACACTCTAACTTTCTATGATTTGAACCTCTCCTGTGAGTCCAGTTTTCGATTTCGATGCTTCACTTCAGGTTTACTGTATTCCTTGGACCTTCTTATTGACGATGAAACACAGAAATTGCATCCGAATTTAATACAAAAGGCACAATGCCGACTTAAGTACAAGAGGACTGACACTCTAACTTTCCATGATTTGAACCTCTCCTGTGAGTCCAGTTTTAGATTCTGATGCTTCACTTCAGGTTTACTGTATCCCTTGGACCTTCTTATTGACGAAGAAACACAGAAATTGCATCCGATTTTAATACAAAAGAAACAATGCCGACTTAAGTACAAGAGGACTGACACTCCAACTTTCTCTGATTTGAACCTCTCCTGAGATTGCAGTTTTTGTTGCCGAGGCTTCACCTCAGGTTTACTGTATCCCTTGGACCTTCTTATTGACGATGAAACACAGAAATTGCATCCGAAATTAATACAAAAGGCACAATGCCGACTTAAGTACAAGAGGACAGACACTCTAATTTTCAATGATTTGAACCTCTCCTGTGAGTCCAGTTTTCGATTTCGATGCTTCACTTCTGGTTTACGGTATCCCTTGGACCTTCTTATTGACGATGAAACACAGAAATTGCATCCGAATTTAATACAAAAGGCACAATGCCGACTTAAGTACAAGAGGACTGACACTCTCAGTTTCTCTTATTTGAACCTCTCCTTTGAGTCCAGTTTTAGATTCCGATGCTTCACTTCAGGTTTACTGTATCCCTTGGACCATCTTATTGACGATGAAGCACAGAAATTACATCCGATTTTAATACAAAAGGCACAATGCCGACTTAAGTACAATAGGACTGACACTCTAACTTTCTATGATTTTAACCACTCCTGTGAGTCCAGTTTTAGATTCCGATGCTTCACTTCAGGTTTACTGTATCCCTTGGACCTTCTTATTGACAATAAAACACCGAAATTGCATCCGACTTTAATACAAAAGGCCCAATGCCGACTTAAGTACAAGAGGACTGACACTCTAACTTTCTATGATTTGAACCTCTCCTGTGAGTCCAGTTTTCGATTTCGATGCTTCACTTCAGGTTTACTGTATTCCTTGGACCTTCTTATTGACGATGAAACACAGAAACTGCATCCGAATTTAATACAAAAGGCACAATGCCGACTTAAGTACAAGAGGACTGACACTCTAACTTTCTATGATATGAACCTCTCCTGTGACTCCAGTTTTAGATTCCGATGCTTCATTTCAGGTTTACTGTATCCGTTGGACCTTCTTATTGACGCTGAAACACAGAAATTGCATCCGAATTTAATACAAAAGGCACAATGCCGACTTAAGTACAAGAGGACTGACACTCTAACTTTCTATGATTTGAACCTCTCCTGTGAGTCCAGTTTTCGATTTCGATGCTTCACTTCAGGTTTACTGTATTCCTTGGACCTTCTTATTGACGATGAAACACAGAAATTGCATCCGAATTTAATACAAAAGGCACAATGCCGACTTAAGTACAAGAGGACTGACACTCTAACTTTCTATGATTTGAACCTCTCCTGTGAGTCCAGTTTTAGATTCTGATGCTTCACTTCAGGTTTACTGTATCCCTTGGACCTTCTTATTGACGAAGAAACACAGAAATTGCATCCGATTTTAATACAAAAGAAACAATGCCGACTTAAGTACAAGAAGACTGACACTCCAACTTTCTCTGATTTGAACCTCTCCTGAGATTGCAGTTTTTGTTGCCGAGGCTTCACCTCAGGTTTACTGTATCCCTTGGACCTTCTTATTGACGATGAAACACAGAAATTGCATCCGAAATTAATACAAAAGGCACAATGCCGACTTAAGTACAAGAGGACAGACACTCTAATTTTCAATGATTTGAACCTCTCCTGTGAGTCCAGTTTTCGATTTCGATGCTTCACTTCTGGTTTACTGTATCCCTTGGACCTTCTTATTGACGATGAAACACAGAAATTGCATCCGAATTTAATACAAAAGGCACAATGCCGACTTAAGTACAAGAGGACTGACACTCTTACTTTCTTTGATTTGAACCTCTCCCGTGATTCCAGTTTTAGATTCCGATGCTTCACTTCAGGTTTTCTGTATCCCTTGGACCTTCTTATTGACGATGACACACAGAAATTGCATCAGAATTTAATACAAAAGGCACAATGCCGACCTAAGTACAAGAAGACATATACTCTAACTTTCTATTATCTGAACCTCTCCTGTGATTCCAGTTTTAGATTCCGATGCTTCACTTCAGGTTTACTGTATCCCTTGGACCTTCTTATCGACGATGAAACACAGATATTGCATCCGAATTTAATACAAAAGGCACAATGCCGACTTAAGTACAAGAGGACAGACACTCTAACTTTCTATGATTTTAACCACTCCTGTGAGTCCAGTTTTAGATTCCGATGCTTCACTTCAGGTTTACTGTATACCTTGGACCTTCTTATTGACGATGAAACACAGAAACTGCATCCGAATTTAATACAAAAGGCAAAATGCCGACTTAAGTACAGGGGACTGACACCCTAACTTTCTATGATTTGAACCTCTCCTGTGAGTCCAGCTTTAGAATCCGATGCTTCACTTCAGGTTTACTGTATCCCTTGGACCTTCTTATTGACGATGAAACACAGAAATTGCATCCGAATTTAATACAAAAGGCACAATGCCGGCTTAAGTTCAAGAGGACTGACACTCTAACTTTCTATGATTTGAACCTCTCCTGTGTTTAAAGTTTTAGATTCCGTTGTTTCACTTCAAGTTTACTGTATCCCTTGGACCTTCTTATTGACGATGAAACACAGAAATTACATCCGAATTTAATACATAAGGCACAATGCCGACTTAAGTACAATAGGACTGACACTCAAACTTTCTATGATTTTAACAACTCCTGTGAGTCCAGTTTTAGATTCCGATGCTTCACTTCAGGTTTACTGTATCCCTTGGACCTTCTTATTGACAATAAAACACCGAAATTGCATCCGACTTTAATACAAAAGGCCCAATGCCGACTTAAGTACAAGAGGACTGACACTCTAACTTTCTATGATTTGAACCTCTCCTGTGAGTCCAGTTTTCGATTTCGATGCTTCACTTCAGGTTTACTGTATTCCTTGGACCTTCTTATTGACGATGAAACACAGAAATTGCATCCGAATTTAATACAAAAGGCACAATGCCGACTTAAGTACAAGAGGACTGACACTCTAACTTTCTATGATATGAACCTCTCCTGTGACTCCAGTTTTAGATTCCGATGCTTCATTTCAGGTTTACTGTATCCGTTGGACCTTCTTATTGACGCTGAAACACAGAAATTGCATCCGAATTTAATACAAAAAGCACAATGCCGACTTAAGTACAAGTGGACTGACACTCTAACTTTCTATGATTTGAACCTCTCCTGTGAGTCCAGTTTTAGATTCTGATGCTTCACTTCAGGTTTACTGTATCCCTTGGACCTTCTTATTGACGATGAAACACAGAAATTGCATCCGATTTTAATAAAAAAAGAAACAATGCCGACTTAAGTACAAGAGGACTGACACTCCAACTTTCTCTGATTTGAACCTCTCCTGAGATTGCAGTTTTTGTTGCCGAGGCTTCACCTCAGGTTTACTGTATCCCTTGGACCTTCTTATTGACGATGAAACACAGAAATTGCATCCGAAATTAATACAAAAGGCACAATGCCGACTTAAGTACAAGAGGACTGACACTCTAACTTTCTATGATATGAACCTCACCTGTGAGTCCAGTTTTAGATTCCGATGCTTCACTTCAGGTTTACTGTACACCTTGGACCTTCTTATTGACGATGAAACACCGAAATTGCATCCCAATTTAATACAAAAGGCACAATGCCGACTTAAGTACGAGAGGACTGACACTCTAACTTTCTATGATATGAACCTCTCCTATGACTCCAGTTTTAGATTCCGATGCTTCACTTCAGGTTTTCTGTATCCCTTGGACCTTCTTATTGACGATGACACACAGAAATTGCATCAGAATTTAATACAAAAGGCACAATGCCGACCTAAGTACAAGAAGACATATACTCTAACTTTCTATTATTTGAACATCTCCTGTGATTCCAGTTTTAGATTCCGATGCTTCACTTCAGGTTTACTGTATCCCTTGGACCTTCTTATTGACGATGAAACACAGAAATTGCATCCGAATTTAATACAAAAGGCACAATGCCGACTTAAGTACAAGAGGACAGACACTCTAACTTTCTATGATTTTAACCACTCCTGTGAGTCCAGTTTTAGATTCCGATGCTTCACTTCAGGTTTACTGTATACCTTGGACCTTCTTATTGACGATGAAACACAGAAATTGCATCCGAATTTAATACAAAAGGCAAAATGCCGACTTAAGTACAGGGGACTGACACCCTAACTTTCTATGATTTGAACCTCTCCTGTGAGTCCAGCTTTAGAATCCGATGCTTCACTTCAGGTTTACTGTATCCCTTGGACCTTCTTATTGGCGATGAAACACAGAAATTGCATCCGAAATTAATACAAAAGGCACAATGCCGGCTTAAGTTCAAGAGGACTGACACTCTAACTTTCTACGATTTGAACCTCTCCTGTGTTTAAAGTTTTAGATTCCGTTGTTTCACTTCAAGTTTACTGTATCCCTTGGACCTTCTTATTGACGATGAAACACAGAAATTACATCCGAATTTAATACAAAAGGCACAATGCCGACTTAAGTACAAGAGGACTGACACTCTAACTTTCTATGATTTTAACCACACCTGTGAGTCCAGTTTTAGATTCCGATGCTTCACTTCAGGTTTACTGTACCCCTTGGACCTTCTTATTGACGATGAAGCACAGAAATTGCATCCGATTTTAATACAAAAGGAACAATGCCGACTTAAGTACAAGAGGACTGACACTCTAACTTTCTCTGATTTGAACCTCTCCTGAGAGTCCAGTTTTTGTTGCCCAGGCTTCACCTCAGGTTTACTGTATCCCTTGGACCTTCTTATTGACGATGAAACACAGAAATTGCATCCGAATTTAATACAAAAGGCACAATGCAGACTTAAGTACAAGAGGACTGAGATTCTAACTTTCTATGATTTGAACCACTCCTGTGAGGCCGGTTTTAGATTCCGATGCTTCACTTCAGTTTTACTGTATCCCTTGGACTTTCTTATTGACGATGAAACACAGAAATTGCATCCGAATTTAATACAAAGGGCACAATGCTGACTTAAGTACAAGAGGACTGACACTCTAACTTTCTATGATTTGAACCTCTCCTGTGGGTCCACTTTTAGATTCCGATGCTTCACTTCAGGTTTACTCTATCCCTTGGACCTTCTTATTGACGATGAAACACAGAAATTGCATCCGAATTTAATACAAAAGGCACAATGCCGACTTAAGTACAAGAGGACTGACACTCTCAGTTTCTCTTATTTGAACCTCTCCTTTGAGTCCAGATTTAGATTCCGATGCTTCACCTTAGGTTTACTGTATCCCTTGGACCTTCTTATTGACGATGAAGCACAGAAATTACAGCCGATTTTAATACAAAAGGCACAATGCCGACTTAAGTACAAGAGGACAGACACTCTAATTTTCTATGATTTGAACCTCTCCTGTGAGTCCAATTTTAGATGTCGAGGCTTCACTTCTGGTTTACTGTATACCTTGGACCTTCTTATTGACGATGAAACACAGAAATTGCATCCGAATTTAATACAAAAGGCACAATGCCGACTTAAGTACAAGAGGACTGACACTCTAACTTTCTATGTTTTGAACCACTCCTGTGAGTCCAGTTTTAGATTCAGATGCTTCACTTCAGGTTTACTGTATCCCTTGGACCTTCTTATTGACGATGAAACACAGAAATTGCATCCGAATTTATTACAAAAGGCACAATGCCGACTTAAGTACAAGAGGACTGACACTCTAATTTTCTATTATTTGAACCTCTCCTGTGAGTCCAGTTTTCGATTTCGATGCTTCACTTCAGGTTTACTGTATTCCTTGGACCTTCTTATTGACGATGAAACACAGAAATTGAATCCGAATTTAATACAAAAGGCACAATGCCGACTTAAGTACAAGAGGACTGACACTCTAACTTTCTATGATATGAACCTCTCCTGTGAGTCCAGTTTTCGATTTCGATGCTTCACTTCAGGTTTACTGTATTCCTTGGACCTTCTTATTGACGATGAAACACAGAAATTGCATCCGATTTTAATACAAAAGAAACAATGCCGACTTAAGTACAAGAGGACTGACACTCCAACTTTCTCTGATTTGAACCTCTCCTGAGATTGCAATTTTTGTTGCCGAGGCTTCACCTCAGGTTTACTGTCTCCCTTGGACCTTCTTATTGACGATGAAACACAGAAATTGCATCCGAAATTAATACAAATGGCACAATGCCGACTTAAGTACAAGAGGACAGACACTCTAATTTTCAATGATTTGAACCTCTCCTGTGAGTCCAGTTTTCGATTTCGATGCTTCACTTCGGGTTTACTGTATCCCTTGGACCTTCTTATTGACGATGAAACACAGAAATTGCATCCGAATTTAATACAAAAGGCACAATGCCGACTTAAGTACAAGAGGACTGACACTCTTACTTTCTTTGATTTGAACCTCTCCAGTGATTCAGGTTTTAGATTCGAATGCTTCACTTCAGGTTTTCTGTATCCCTTGGACCCTCTTTTTGACGATGAAACACAGAAATTGCATCCGAATTTAATACAAAAGGCAGAATGCCGACTTAAGTACAGGGGACTGACACCCTAACTTTCTATGATTTGAACCTCTCCTGTGAGTCCAGCTTTAGTATCCGATGCTTCACTTCAGGTTTACTGTATCCCTTGGACCTTCTTATTGACGATGAAACACAGAAATTGCATCCGAATTTAATACAAAAGGCACAATGCCGGCTTAAGTTCAAGAGGACTGACACTCTAACTTTCTATGATTTGAACCTCTCCTGTGTTTAAAGTTTTAGATTCCGTTGTTTCACTTCAAGTTTACTGTATCCCTTGGACCTTCTTATTGACGATGAAACACAGAAATTACATCCGAATTTAATACAAAAATCACAATGCCGACTTAAGTACAAGAGGACTGACACTCTAACTTTCTATGATTTTAACCACTCCTGTGAGTCCAGTTTTAGATTCCGATGCTTCACTTCAGGTTTACTGTATACCTTGGACCTTCTTTTTGACGATGAAACACAGAAATTGCATCCGAATTTAATACAAAAGGCAGAATGCCGACTTAAGTACAGGGGACTGACACCCTAACTTTCTATGATTTGAACCTCTCCTGTGAGTCCAGCTTTAGTATCCGATGCTTCACTTCAGGTTTACTGTATCCCTTGGACCTTCTTATTGACGATGAAACACAGAAATTGCATCCGAATTTAATACAAAAGGCACAATGCCGGCTTAAGTTCAAGAGGTCTGACACTCTAACTTTCTATGATTTGAACCTCTCCTGTGTTTAAAGTTTTAGATTCCGTTGTTTCACTTCAAGTTTACTGTATCCCTTGGACCTTCTTATTGACGATGAAACACAGAAATTACATCCGAATTTAATACAAAAGGCACAATGCCGACTTAAGTACAAGAGGACTGACACTCTAACTTTCTATGATTTTAACCACTCCTGTGAGTCCAGTTTTAGATTCCGATGCTTCACTTCAGGTTTACTGTATACCTTGGACCTTCTTATTGACGATGAAACACAGAAATTGCATCCGAATTTAATACAAAAGGCAGAATGCCGGCTTAAGTACAAGAGGAGTGACACTCTAACTTTCTATGATTTGAACCTCTCCTGTGTTCCAGTTTTAGATTCCGATGCTTCACTTCAAGGTTACTGTATCCCTTGGACCTTCGTATTGACGATGAAACACAGATATTGCATCCGAATTTAATACAAAAGGCACAATGCCGACTTAAGTACAAGAGGACTGAGACTCTAACTTTCTATGATTTGAACCACTCCTGTGAGGCCGGTTTTAGATTCCGATGCTTCACTTCAGTTTTACTGTATCCCTTGGACTTTCTTATTGACGATGAAACACAGAAATTGCATCCGAATTTAATACAAAGGGCACAATGCTGACTTAAGTACAAGAGGACTGACACTCTAACTTTCTATAATTTGAACCTCTCCTGTGAGTCCACTTTTAGATTCCGATGCTTCACTTCAGGTTTACTGTATCCCTTGGACCTTCTTATTGACGATGAAACACGGAAATTGCATCCGAATTTAATACAAAAGGCACAATGCCGACTTAAGTACAAGAGGACTGACACTCTCAGTTTCTCTTATTTGAACCTCTCCTTTGAGTCCAGATTTAGATTCCGATGCTTCACTTCAGGTTTACTGTATCCCTTGGACCTTCTTATTGACGATGAAGCACAGAAATTACATCCGATTTTAATACAAAAGGGACAATGCCGACTTAAGTACAAGAGAACAGACACCCTAATTTTCTATGATTTGAACCTCTCCTGTGAGTCCAATTTTAGATGTCGAGGCTTCACTTCAGGTTTACTGTATCCCTTGGACCTTCTTATTGACGATGAAACACAGAAATTGCATCCGAATTTAATACAAAAGGCACAATGCCGACTTAAGTACAAGAGGACTGACACTCTCAGTTTCTCTTATTTGAACCTCTCCTTTGAGTCCAGATTTAGATTCCGTTGCTTCACTTCAGGTTTACTGTATCCCTTGGACCTTCTTATTGACGATGAAGCACAGAAATTACATCCGATTTTAATACAAAAGGCACAATGCCGACTTAAGTACAAGAGGACTGACACTCTAATTTTCTATTATTTGAACCTCACCTGTGAGTCCAGTTTTCGATTTCGATGCTTCACTTCAGGTTTACTGTATTCCTTGGACCTTCTTATTGACGATGAAACACAGAAATTGAATCCGAATTTAATACAAAAGGCACAATGCCGACTTAAGTACAAGAGGACTGACACTCTAACTTTCTATGATATGAACCTCTCCTGTGACTCCAGTTTTAGATTCCGATGCTTCATTTCAGGTTTACTGTATCCCTTGGACCTTCTTATTGAAGCTGAAACACAGAAATTGCATCCGAATTTAATACTAAAGGCACAATGCCGACTTATGTACAAGAGGACTGACACTCTAACTTTCTATGATTTGAACCTCTCCTGTGAGACCAGTTTTAGTTTCTGATGCTTCACTTCAGGTTTACTGTATCCCTTGGACCTTCTTATTGACGATGAAACACAGAAATTGCATCCGATTTTAATACAAAAGAAACAATGCCGACTTAAGTACAAGAGGACTGACACTCCAACTTTCTCTGATTTGAACCTCTCCTGAGATTGCAATTTTTGTTGCCGAGGCTTCACCTCAGGTTTACTGTATCCCTTGGACCTTCTTATTGACGATGAAACACAGAAATTGCATCCGAAATTAATACAAAGGCACAATGCCGACTTAAGTACAAGAGGACAGACACTCTAATTTTCAATGATTTGAACCTCTCCTGTGAGTCCAGTTTTCGATTTCGATGCTTCACTTCGGGTTTACTGTATCCCTTGGACCTTCTTATTGACGATGAAACACAGAAATTGCATCCGAATTTAATACAAAAGGCACAATGCCGACTTAAGTACAAGAGGACTGACACTCTTACTTTCTTTGATTTGAACCTCTCCAGTGATTCAGGTTTTAGATTCGAATGCTTCACTTCAGGTTTTCTGTATCCCTTGGACCCTCTTTTTGACGATGAAACACAGAAATTGCATCCGAATTTAATACAAAAGGCAGAATGCCGACTTAAGTACAGGGGACTGACACCCTAACTTTCTATGATTTGAACCTCTCCTGTGAGTCCAGCTTTAGTATCCGATGCTTCACTTCAGGTTTACTGTATCCCTTGGACCTTCTTATTGACGATGAAACACAGAAATTGCATCCGAATTTAATACAAAAGGCACAATGCCGGCTTAAGTTCAAGAGGACTGACACTCTAACTTTCTATGATTTGAACCTCTCCTGTGTTTAAAGTTTTAGATTCCGTTGTTTCACTTCAAGTTTACTGTATCCCTTGGACCTTCTTATTGACGATGAAACACAGAAATTACATCCGAATTTAATACAAAAATCACAATGCCGACTTAAGTACAAGAGGACTGACACTCTAACTTTCTATGATTTTAACCACTCCTGTGAGTCCAGTTTTAGATTCCGATGCTTCACTTCAGGTTTACTGTATACCTTGGACCTTCTTTTTGACGATGAAACACAGAAATTGCATCCGAATTTAATACAAAAGGCAGAATGCCGACTTAAGTACAGGGGACTGACACCCTAACTTTCTATGATTTGAACCTCTCCTGTGAGTCCAGCTTTAGTATCCGATGCTTCACTTCAGGTTTACTGTATCCCTTGGACCTTCTTATTGACTATGAAACACAGAAATTGCATCCGAATTTAATACGAAAGGCACAATGCCGGCTTAAGTTCAAGAGGACTGACACTCTAACTTTCTATGATTTGAACCTCTCCTGTGTTTAAAGTTTTAGATTCCGTTGTTTCACTTCAAGTTTACTGTATCCCTTGGACCTTCTTATTGACGATGAAACACAGAAATTACATCCGAATTTAATACAAAAGGCACAATGCCGACTTAAGTACAAGAGGACTGACACTCTCAGTTTCTCTTATTTGAACCTCTCCTTTGAGTCCAGTTTTAGATTCCGATGCTTCACTTCAGGTTTACTGTATCCCTTGGACCTTCTTATCGACGATGAAGCACAGAAATTACATCCGATTTTAATACAAAAGGCAGAATGCCGACTTAAGTACAGGGGACTGACACCCTAACTTTCTATGATTTGAACCTCTCCTGTGAGTCCAATTTTAGATGTCGAGGCTTCACTTCAGGTTTACTGTATCCCTTGGACCTTCTTATTGACGATGAAACACAGAAATTGCATCCGAATTTAATACAAAAGGCACAATGCCGACTTAAGTACAAGAGGACTGACACTCTCAGTTTCTCTTATTTGAACCTCTCCTTTGAGTCCAGATTTAGATTCCGTTGCTTCACTTCAGGTTTACTGTATCCCTTGGACCTTCTTATTGACGATGAAGCACAGAAATTACATCCGATTTTAATACAAAAGGCACAATGCCGACTTAAGTACAAGAGGACAGACACTCTAATTTTCTATGATTTGAACCTCTCCTGTGAGTCCAATTTTAGATGTCGAGGCTTCACTTCTGGTTTACTGTATACCTTGGACCTTCTTATTGACGATGAAACACAGAAATTGCATCCGAATTTAATACAAAAGTCACAATGCCGACTTAAGTACAAGAGGACTGACACTCTAACTTTCTATGTTTTGAACCACTCCTGTGAGTCCAGTTTTAGATTCCGATGCTTCACTTCAGGTTTACTGTATCCCTTGGACCTTCTTATTGACGATGTAACACAGAAATTGCATCCGAATGTATTACAAAAGGCACAATGCCGACTTAAGTACAAGAGGACTGACACTCTAATTTTCTATTATTTGAACCTCACCTGTGAGTCCAGTATTAGATTCCGATGCTTCACTTCAGGTTTACTGTACCCCTTGGACCTTCTTATTGACGATGAAGCACAGAAATCGCATCCGATTTTAATACAAAAGGAACAACGCCGACTTAAGTACAAGAGGACTGACACTCTAACTTTCTATGATTTGAACCTCACCTGTGAGTCCAGTTTTGGATTCCGATACTTCACTTCAGGTTTACTGTATCCCTTGGACCTTCTTATTGCCGCTGAAACACAGGAATTGCATCCGAATTTATTACTGATGCACAATGCCAGCTTAAGTACAAGAGGACTGACACTCTAACTTTCTATGATATGAACCTCTCCTGTGACTCCAGTTTTAGATTCCGATGCTTCATTTCAGGTTTACTGTATCCCTTGGACCTTCTTATTGACGCTGAAACACAGAAATTGCATCCGAATTTAATACAAAAGGCACAATGCCGACTTAAGTACAAGAGGACTGACACTCTAACTTTCTATGATTTGAACCTCTCCTGTGAGTCCAGTTTCAGTTTCTGATGCTTCACTTCAGGTTTACTGTATCCCTTGGACCTTCTTATTGACGATGAAACACAGAAATTGCATCCGATTTTAATACAAAAGAAACAATGCCGACTTAAGTACAAGAGGACTGACACTCCAACTTTCTCTGATTTGAACCCCTCCTGAGATTGCAGTTTTTGTTGCCGAGGCTTCACCTCAGGTTTACTGTATCCCTTGGACCTTCTTATTGACGATGAAACACTGAAATTGCATCCGAAATTAATACAAAAGGCACAATGCCGACTTAAGTACAAGAGGACAGACACTCTAATTTTCAATGATTTGAACCTCCCTGTGAGTCCAGTTTTCGATTTCGATGCTTCACTTCGGGTTTACTGTATCCCTTGGACCTTCTTATTGACGATGAAACACAGAAATTGCATCAGAATTTAATACAAAAGGCACAATGCCGACCTAAGTACTAGAAGACATATACTCTAACTTTCTATTATTTGAACCTCTCCTGTGATTCCAGTTTTAGATTCCGATGCTTCACTTCAGGTTTACTGTATCCCTTGGACCTTCTTATTGACGATGAAACACAGAAATTGCATCAGAATTTAATACAAAAGGCACAATGCCGACCTAAGTACTAGAAGACATATACTCTAACTTTCTATTATTTGAACCTCTCCTGTGATTCCAGTTTTAGATTCCGATGCTTCACTTCAGGTTTACTGTATCCCTTGGACCTTCTTATTGACGATGAAACACAGAAATTGCATCCGAATTTAATACAAAAGGCACAATGCCGACTTAAGTACAAGAGGACTGACACTCTAACTTTCTATGATTTGAACCTCTCCTGTGTTTAAAGTTTTAGATTCCGTTGTTTCACTTCAAGTTTACTGTATCCCTTGGACCTTCTTATTGACGATGAAACACAGAAATTACATCCGAATTTAAAACAAAAATCACAATGCCGACTTAAGTACAAGAGGACTGACACTCTAACTTTCTATGATTTTAACCACTCCTGTGAGTCCAGTTTTAGATTCCGATGCTTCACTTCAGGTTTACTGTATACCTTGGACCTTCTTTTTGACGATGAAACACAGAAATTGCATCCGAATTTAATACAAAAGGCAGAATGCCGACTTAAGTACAGGGGACTGACACCCTAACTTTCTATGATTTGAACCTCTCCTGTGAGTCCAGCTTTAGTATCCGATGCTTCACTTCAGGTTTACTGTATCCCTTGGACCTTCTTATTGACGATGAAACACAGAAATTGCATCCGAATTTAATACAAAATGCACAATAACGGCTTAAGTTCAAGAGGACTGACACTCTAACTTTCTATGATTTGAACCTCTCCTGTGTTTAAAGTTTTAGATTCCGTTGTTTCACTTCAAGTTTACTGTATCCCTTGGACCTTCTTATTGACGATGAAACACAGAAATTACATCCGAATTTAATACAAAAGGCACAATGCCGACTTAAGTACAAGAGGACTGACACTCTAACTTTCTATGATTTTAACCACTCCTGTGAGTCCAGTTTTAGATTCCGATGCTTCACTTCAGGTTTACTGTATACCTTGGACCTTCTTATTGACGATGAAACACAGAAATTGCATCCGAATTTAATACAAAAGGCAGAATGCCGGCTTAAGTACAAGAGGAGTGACACTCTAACTTTCTATGATTTGAACCTCTCCTGTGTTCCAGTTTTAGATTCCGATGCTTCACTTCAAGTTTACTGTATCCCTTGGACCTTCGTATTGACGATGAAACACAGATATTGCATCCGAATTTAATACAAAAGGCACAATGCCGACTTAAGTACAAGAGGACTGACACTCTAACTTTCTATGATTTGAACCACTCCTGTGAGGCCGGTTGTAGATTCCGATGCTTCACTTCAGTTTTACTGTATCCCTTGGACTCTCTTATTGACGATGAAACACAGAAATTGCATCCGAATTTAATACAAAGGGCACAATGCTGACTTAAGTACAAGAGGACTGACACTCTAACTTTCTATGATTTGAACCTCTCCTGTGAGTCCACTTTTAGATTCCGATGCTTCACTTCAGGTTTACTGTATCCCTTGGACCTTCTTATTGACGATGAAACACAGAAATTGCATCCGAATTTAATACAAAAGGCACAATGCCGACTTAAGTACAAGAGGACTGACACTCTCAGTTTCTCTTATTTGAACCTCTCCTTTGAGTCCAGATTTAGATTCCGATGCTTCTCTTCAGGTTTACTGTATCCCTTGGACCTTCTTATTGACGATGAAGCACAGAAATTACATCCGATTTTAATACAAAAGGGACAATGCCGACTTAAGTACAAGAGGACAGACACTCTAATTTTCTATGATTTGAACCTCTCCTGTGAGTCCAATTTTAGATGTCGAGGCTTCACTTCACGTTTACTGTATCCCTTGGACCTTCTTATTGACGCTGAAACACAGAAATTGCATCCGAATTTAATACAAAAGGCACAATGCCGACTTAAGTACAAGAGGACTGACACTCTAACTTTCTATGTTTTGAACCACTCCTGTGAGTCCAGTTTTAGATTCCGATGCTTCACTTCAGGTTTACTGTATCCCTTGGACCTTCTTATTGACGATGAAACACAGAAATTGCATCCGAATTTAATACAAAAGGCACAATGCCGACTTAAGTACAAGAGGACTGACACTCTAATTTTCTATTATTTGAACCTCACCTGTGAGTCCAGTATTAGATTCCGATGCTTCACTTCAGGTTTACTGCACCCCTTGGACCTTCTTATTGACGATGAAGCACAGAAATCGCATCCGATTTTAATACAAAAGGAACAACGCCGACTTAAGTACAAGAGGACTGACACTCTAACTTCCTATGATTTGAACCTCACCTGTGAGTCCAGTTTTGGATTCCGATACTTCACTTCAGGTTTACTGTATCCCTTGGACCTTCTTATTGCCGCTGAAACACAGAAATTGCATCCGAATTTATTACAGATGCACAATGCCAGCTTAAGTACAAGAGGACTGACACTCTAACTTTCTATGATTTGAACCTCTCCTGTGAGTCCAGTTTTCGATTTCGATGCTTCACTTCAGGTTTACTGTATTCCTTGGACCTTCTTATTGACGATGAAACACAGAAATTGCATCCGAATTTAATACAAAAGGCACAATGCCGACTTAAGTACAAGAGGACTGACACTCTCAGTTTCTCTGATTTGAACCCCTCCTTTGAGTCCAGATTTAGATTCCGATGCTTCACTTCAGGTTTACTGTATCCCTTGGACCTTCTTATTGACGATAAAGCACAGAAATTACATCCGATTTTAATACAAAAGGCACAATGCCGACTTAAGTACAAGAGGACAGACACTCTAATTTTCTATGATTTGAACCTCTCCTGTGAGTCCAATTTTAGATGTCGAGGCTTCACTTCAGGTTTACTGTATCCCTTGGACCTTCTTATTGACGATGAAACACAGAAATTGCATCCGAATTTAATACAAAAGGCACAATGCCGACTTAAGTACAAGAGGACTGACACTCTAATTTTCTATTATTTGAAGCTCACCTGTGAGTCCAGTATTAGATTCCGATGCTTCACTTCTGGTTTACTGTACCCCTTGGACCTTCTTATTGACGATGAAGCACAGAAATCACATCCGATTTTAATACAAAAGGAACAACGCCGACTTAAGTACAAGAGGACTGACACTCTAACTTTCTATGATTTGAACCTCACCTGTGAGTCCAGTTTTGGATTCCGATACTTCACTTCAGGTTTACTGAATCCCTTGGACCTTCTTATTGCCGCTGAAACACAGAAATTGCATCCGAATTTATTACAGATGCACAATGCCAGCTTAAGTACAAGAGGACTGAGACTCTAACTTTCAATGATTTGAACCACACCTGTGAGGGCGGTTTTAGATTCCGATGCTTCACTTCAGTTTTACTGTATCCCTTGGACTTTCTTATTGACGATGAATCACAGAAATTGCTTCCGAATTTAATACAAAGGGCACAATGCTGACTTAAGTACAAGAGGACTGACACTCTAACTTTCTATTTTTTGAACCTCTCCTGTGAGTCCAGTTTTAGATTCCGATGCTTCACTTCAGGTTTACTGTATTCCTTGGACCTTCTTATTGACGATGAAACACAGAAATTGCATCCGAATTTAATAAAAAAGGCACAATGCCGACTTAATTACAGGGGACTGACACTCTAACTTTCTATGATTTGAACCTCTCCTGTGAGTCCAGTTTTAGAATCCGATGCTTCACTTCAGGTTTACTGTATCCCTTGGACCTTCTTATTGACGATGAAACACAGAAATTGCATCCGAATTTAATACAAAAGGCACAATGCCGGCGTAACTACAAGAGGACTGACACTCTAACTTTCTATGATTTGAACCGCTCCTGTGATTAAAGTTTTAGATTCCGTTGTTTCACTTCAAGTTTACTGTATACCTTGGACCTTCTTATTGACGATGAAACACATAAATTACATCCGAATTCAATACAAAAGGCACAATGCCGACTTAAGTACAAGAGGACTGAAACTCTAACTTTCTATGATTTTAACCACTCCTGTGAGTCCAGTTTTAGATTCCGATGCTTCACTTCAGGTTTACTGTATACCTTGGACCTTCTTATTGACGATGAAACACAGAAATTGCATCCGAATTTAATACACAAGGCCGAATGCTGGCTTAAGTACAAGAGGAGTGACACTCTAACTTTATATGATTTGAACCTCTCCTGTGATTAAAGTTATAGATTCCGTTGTTTCACTTCAAGTTTACTGTATCCCTTGGACCTTCTTATTGACGATGAAACACAGAAATTACATCCGAATTTAATACAAAAGGTACAATGCCGACTTAAGTACAAGAGGTCTGAGACTCTAACTTTCTATGATTTGAACCACTCCTGTGAGGCCGGTTTTAGATTCCGATGCTTCACTTCAGTTTTACTGTATCCCTTGGACTTTCTTATTGACGATGAAACACAGAAATTGCATCCGAATTTAATACAATGGGCACAATGCTGACTTAAGTACAAGAGGACTGACACTCTAACTTTCTATGATTTGAACCTCTCCTGTGAGTCCACTTTTAGATTCCGATGCTTCACTTCAGGTTTACTGTATCCCTTGGAACTTCTTATTGACGATGAAACACAGAAATTGCATCCGAATTTAATACAAAAGGCACAATGCCGACTTAAGTACAAGAGGACTGACACTCTCAGTTTCTCTTATTTGAACCTCTCCTTTGAGTCCAGATTTAGATTCCGATGCTTCACTTCAGGTTTACTGTATCCCTTGGACCTTCTTATTGACGATGAAGCACAGAAATTACATCCGATTTTAGTACAAAAGGGACAATGCCGACTTAAGTACAAGAGGACAGACACTCTAATTTTCTATGATTTGAACCTCTCCTGTGAGTCCAATTTTAGATGTCGAGGCTTCACTTCAGGTTTACTGTATCCCTTGGACCTTCTTATTGACGATGAAACACAGAAATTGCATCCGAATTTAATACAAAAGGCACAATGCCGACTTAAGTACAAGAGGACTGACACTCTAACTTTCTATGCTTTGAACCACTCCTGTGAGTCCAGTTTTAGATTCCGATGCTTCACTTCAGGTTTACTGTATCCCTTGGACCTTCTTATTGACGATGAAACACAGAAATTGCATCCGAATTTAATAAAAAAGGCACAATGCCGACTTAAATACAAGAGGACTGACACTCTAATTTTCTATTATTTGAACCTCACCTGTGAGTCCAGTATTAGATTCCGATGCTTCACTTCAGGTTTACTGTACCCCTTGGACCTTCTTATTGACGATGAAGCACAGAAATCGCATCCGATTTTAATACAAAAGGAACAACGCCGACTTAAGTACAAGAGGACTGACACTCTAACTTCCTATGATTTGAACCTCACCTGTGAGTCCAGTTTTGGATTCCGATACTTCACTTCCGGTTACTGTATCCCTTGGACCTTCTTATTGCCGCTGAAACACAGAAATTGCATCCGAATTTATTACAGATGCACAATGCCAGTAAGTACAAGAGGACTGACACTCTAACTTTCTATGATTTGAACCTCTCCTGTGAGTCCAGTTTTCGATTTCGATGCTTCACTTCAGGTTTACTGTATTCCTTGGACCTTCTTATTGACGATGAAACACAGAAATTGCATCCGAATTTAATACAAAAGGCACAATGCCGACTTAAGTACAAGAGGACTGACACACTCAGTTTCTCTGATTTGAACCCCTCCTTTGAGTCCAGATTTAGATTCCGATGCTTCACTTCAGGTTTACTGTATCCCTTGGACCTTCTTATTGACGATAAAGCACAGAAATTACATCCGATTTTAATACAAAAGGCACAATGCCGACTTAAGTACAAGAGGACAGACACTCTAATTTTCTATGATTTGAACCTCTCCTGTGAGTCCAATTTTAGATGCCGAGGCTTCACTTCAGGTTTACTGTATCCCTTGGACCTTCTTATTGACGATGAAACACAGAAATTGCATCCGAATTTAATACAAAAGGCACAATGCCGACTTAAGTACAAGAGGACTGACACTCTAACTTTCTATGTTTTGAACCACTCCTGCGAGTCCAGTTTTAGATTCCGATGCTTCACTTCAGGTTTACTGTATCCCTTGGACCTTCTTATTGACGATGAAACACAGAAATTGCATCCGAATTTAATACAAAAGGCACAATGCCGACTTAAGTACAAGAGGACTGACACACTAATTTTCTATTATTTGAACCTCACCTGTGAGTCCAGTATTACATTCCGATGCTTCACTTCTGGTTTACTGTACCCCTTGGACCTTCTTATTGACGATGAAGCACAGAAATCACATCCGATTTTAATACAAAAGGAACAACGCCGACTTAAGTACAAGAGGACTGACACTCTAACTTTCTATGATTTGAACCTCACCTGTGAGTCCAGTTTTGGATTCCGATACTTCACTTCAGGTTTACTGAATCCCTTGGACCTTCTTATTGCCGCTGAAACACAGAAATTGCATCCGAATTTATTACAGATGCACAATGCCAGCTTAAGTACAAGAGGACTGAGACTCTAACTTTCTATGATTTGAACCACTCCTGTGAGGCCGGTTTTAGATTCCGATGCTTCACTTCAGTTTTACTGTATCCCTTGGACTTTCTTATTGACGATGAAACACAGAAATTGCTTCCGAATTTAATACAAAGGGCACAATGCTGACTTAAGTACAAGAGGACTGACACTCTAACTTTCTATGATTTGAACCTCTCCTGTGAGTCCAGTTTTAGATTCCGATGCTTCACTTCAGGTTTACTGCATCCCTTGGACCTTCTTATTGACGATGAAACACAGAAATTGCATCCGAATTTAATACAAAAGGCACAATGCCGACTTAAGTACAAGAGGACAGACACTCTCAGTTTCTCTTATTTGTACCTCTCCTTTGAGTCCAGTTTTAGATTCCGATGCTTCACTTCAGGTTTACTGTATCCCTTGGACCTTCTTATTGACGATGAAGCACAGAAATTACATCCGATTTTAATACAAAAGGCACAATGCCGACTTAAGTACAAGAAGACATACACTCTAACTTTCTATTTTTTGAACCTCTCCTGTGACTCCAGTTTTAGATTCCGATGCTTCACTTCAGGTTTACTGTATTCCTTGGACCTTCTTATTGACGATGAAACACAGAAATTGCATCCGAATTTAATAAAAAAGGCACAATGCCGACTTAATTACAGGGGACTGACACTCTAACTTTCTATGATTTGAACCTCTCCTGTGAGTCCAGTTTTAGAATCCGATGCTTCACTTCAGGTTTACTGTATCCCTTGGACCTTCTTATTGACGATGAAACACAGAAATTGCATCCGAATTTAATACAAAAGGCACAATGCCGGCGTAACTACAAGAGGACTGACACTCTAACTTTCTATGATTTGAACCTCACCTGTGAGTCCAGTATTAGATTCCGATGCTTCACTTCTGGTTTACTGTACCCTTTGGACCTTCTTATTGACGATGAAGCACAGAAATCACATCCGATTTTAATACAAAAGGAACAACGCCGACTTAAGTACAAGAGGACTGACACTCTAACTTTCTATGATTTGAACCTCACCTGTGAGTACAGTTTTGGATTCCGATACTTCACTTCAGGTTTACTGAATCCCTTGGACCTTCTTATTGCCGCTGAAACACAGAAATTGCATCCGAATTTATTACAGATGCACAATGCCAGCTTAAGTACAAGAGGACTGAGACTCTAACTTTCTATGATTTGAACCACTCCTGTGAGGCCGGTTTTAGATTCCGATGCTTCACTTCAGTTTTACTGTATCCCTTGGACTTTCTTATTGACGATGAAACACAGAAATTGCTTCCGAATTTAATACAAAGGGCACAATGCTGACTTAAGTACAAGAGGACTGACACTCTAACTTTCTATGATTTGAACCTCTCCTGTGAGTCCAGTTTTAGATTCCGATGCTTCACTTCAGGTTTACTGCATCCCTTGGACCTTCTTATTGACGATGAAACACAGAAATTGCATCCGAATTTAATACAAAAGGCACAATGCCGACTTAAGTACAAGAGGACAGACACTCTCAGTTTCTCTTATTTGTACCTCTCCTTTGAGTCCAGTTTTAGATTCCGATGCTTCACTTCAGGTTTACTGTATCCCTTGGACCTTCTTATTGACGATGAAGCACAGAAATTAGATCCGATTTTAATACAAAAGGCACAATGCCGACTTAAGTACAAGAAGACATACACTCTAACTTTCTATTTTCTGAACCTCTCCTGTGAGTCCAGTTTTAGATTCCGATGCTTCACTTCAGGTTTACTGTATTCCTTGGACCTTCTTATTGACGATGAAACACAGAAATTGCATCCGAATTTAATAAAAAAGGCACAATGCCGACTTAATTACAGGGGACTGACACTCTAACTTTCTATGATTTGAACCTCTCCTGTGAGTCCAGTTTTAGAATCCGATGCTTCACTTCAGGTTTACTGTATCCCTTGGACCTTCTTATTGACGATGAAACACAGAAATTGCATCCGAATTTAATACAAAAGGCACAATGCCGGCGTAACTACAAGAGGACTGACACTCTAACTTTCTATGATTTGAACCTCTCCTGTGATTAAAGTTTTAGATTCCGTTGTTTCACTTCAAGTTTACTGTATCCCTTGGACCTTCTTATTGACGATGAAACACATAAATTACATCCGAATTCAATACAAAAGGCACAATGCCGACTTAAGTACAAGAGGACTGACACTCTAACTTTCTATGATTTTAACCACTCCTGTGAGTCCAGTTTTAGATTCCGATGCTTCACTTCAGGTTTACTGTATACCTTGGACCTTCTTATTGACGATGAAACACAGAAATTGCATCCGAATTTAATACAAAAGGCAGAATGCCGGCTTAAGTACTAGAGGAGTGACACTCTAACTTTCTATGATTTGAACCTCTCCTGTGATTAAAGTTTTAGATTCCGTTGTTTCACTTCAAGTTTACTGTATCCCTTGGACCTTCTTATTGACGATGAAACACAGAAATTACATCCGAATTTAATACAAAAGGTACAATGCCGACTTAAGTACAAGAGGACTGAGACTCTAACTTTCAATGATTTGAACCACTCCTGTGAGGCCGGTTTTAGATTCCGATGCTTCACTTCAGTTTTACTGTATCCCTTGGACTTTCTTATTGACGATGAAACACAGAAATTGCATCCGAATTTAATACAAAGGGCACAATGCTGACTTAAGTACAAGAGGACTGACACTCTAACTTTCTATGATTTGAACCTCTCCTGTGAGTCCATTTTTAGATTCCGATGCTTCACTTCAGGTTTACTGTATCCCTTGGACCTTCTTATTGACGATGAAACACAGAAATTGCATCCGAATTTAATACAAAAGGCACAATGCCGACTTAAGTACAAGAGGACTTACACTCTAACTTTCTATGATTTAAACATCTCCTGTGAGTCCAGTTTTAGATTCCGATGCTTCACTTCAGGTTTACTGTATCCCTTGGACCTTCGTATTGACGATGAAACACCGAAATTGCTTCCGAATTTAATACAAAAGGCACAATGCCGACCTCAGTACAGGGGACTGACACTCTAACTTTCTATGATTTGAACCTATCCTGTGAGTCCAGTTGTAGAATCCGATGCTTCACTTCAGGTTTACTGTATCCCTTGGACCTTCTTATTGACGATGAAACACAGAAATTGCATCTGAATTTAATACAAAAGGCACAATGACGGCTTAAGTACAAGAGGACTGACACTCTAACTTTCTATGATTTGAACCTCTCCTGTGATTAAAGTTTTAGATTCCGTTGTTTCACTTCAAGTTTACTGTATCCCTTGGACCTTCTTATTGACGATGAAACACAGAAATTACATCCGAATTTAATACAAAATGCACAATGCCGACTTAAGTACAAGAGGACTGACACTCTAACTTTCTATGATTTTGACCACTTCTGTCAGTCCACTTTTAGATTCCGATGCTTCACTTCAGGTTTACTGTATACCTTGGACCTTCTTATTGACGATGAAACACAGAAATTGCATCCGAATTTAATACAAAAGGCAGAATGCCGGCTTAAGTACAAGAGGAGTGACACTCTAACTTTCTATGATTTGAACCTCTCCTGTGTTCCAGTTTTAGATTCCGATGCTTCACTTCAAGTTTACTGTATCCCTTGGACCTTCTTATTGACGATGAAACACAGATATTGCATCCGAATTTAATACAAAAGGCACAATGCCGATTTTAGTACAAGAGGACTGACACTCTAACTTTCTCTGATTTGAACCTCTCCTGTGAGTTCAGTTTTATATTCCGATGCTTCACTTCAGGTTTACTGTACCCCTTGGACCTTCTTATTGACGATGAAGCACAGAAATTGCATCCGATTTTAATACAAATGGAACAATGCCGACTTAAGTACAAGAGGACTGACACTCTAACTTTCTCTGATTTGAACCTCTCCTGAGAGTCCAGTTTTTGTTGCCGAGGCTTCACCTCAGGTTTACTGCGTCCCTTGGACCTTCTTATTGACGATGAAACACAGAAATTGCATCCGAATTTAATACAAAAGGCACAATGCCGACTTAAGTACAAGAGGACTGAGACTCTAACTTTCTATGATTTGAACCACTCCTGTGAGGCCGGTTTTAGTTTCCGATGCTTCACTTCAGTTTTACTGTATCCCTTTGACTTTCTTATTGACGATGAAACACAGAAATTGCATCCGAATTTAATACAAAGGGCACAATGCTGACTTAAGTACAAGAGGACTGACACTCTAACTTTCTATGATTTGAACCTCTCCTGTGAGTCCACTTTTAGATTCCGATGCTTCACTTCAGGTTTACTGTATCCCTTGGACCTTCTTATTGACGATGAAACACAGAAATTGCATCCGAATTTAATACAAAAGGCACAATGCCGACTTAAGTACAAGAGGAATGACACTCTCAGTTTCTCTTATTTGAACCTCTCCTTTGAGTCCAGATTTAGATTCCGATGCTTCACTTCAGGTTTACTGTATCCCTTGGACCTTCTTATTGACGATGAAGCACAGAAATTACATCCGATTTTAATACAAAAGGCACAATGCCGACTTAAGTACAAGGGGACAGACACTCTAATTTTCTATGATTTGATCCTCTCCTGTGAGTCCAGTTTTAGATGTCGAGGCTTCACTTCAGGTTTACTGTATCCCTTGGACCTTCTTATTGACGATGAAACACAGAAATTGCATCCGAATTTAATACAAAAGGCACAATGCCGACTTAAGTACAAGAGGACTGACACTCTAACTTTCTATGTTTTGAACCACTCCTGTGAGTCCAGTTTTAGATTCCGATGCTTCACTTCAGGTTTACTGTATCCCTTGGACCTTCTTATTGACGATGAAACACAGAAATTGCATCCGAATTTAATACAAAAGGCACAATGCCGACTTAAGTACAAGAGGACAGACACTCTCAGTTTCTCTTATTTGTACCTCTCCTTTGAGTCCAGTTTTAGATTCCGATGCTTCACTTCAGGTTTACTGTATCCCTTGGTCCTTCTTATTGACGATGAAGCACAGAAATTACATCCGATTTTAATACAAAAGGCACAATGCCGACTTAAGTACAAGAAGACATACACTCTAACTTTCTATTTTTTGAACCTCTCCTGTGAGTCCAGTTTTAGATTCCGATGCTTCACTTCAGGTTTACTGTATTCCTTGGACCTTCTTATTGACGATGAAACACAGAAATTGCATCCGAATTTAATAAAAAAGGCACAATGCCAACTTAATTACAGGGGACTGACACTCTAACTTTCTATGATTTGAACCTCTCCTGTGAGTCCAGTTTTAGAATCCGATGCTTCACTTCAGGTTTACTGTATCCCTTGGACCTTCTTTTTGACGATGAAACACAGAAATTGCATCCGAATTTAATACAAAAGGCACAATGCCGGCGTAACTACAAGAGGACTGACACTCTAACTTTCTACGATTTGAACCTCTCCTGTGATTAAAGTTTTAGATTCCGTTGTTTCACTTCAAGTTTACTGTATACCTTGGACCTTCTTATTGACGATGAAACACAGAAATTACATCCGAATTCAATACAAAAGGCACAATGCCGACTTAAGTACAAGAGGACTGACACTCTGACTTTCTATGATTTTAACCACTCCTGTGAGTCCAGTTTTAGATTCCGATGCTTCACTTCAGGTTTACTGTATACCTTGGACCTTCTTATTGACGATGAAACACAGAAATTGCATCCGAATTTAATACAAAAGGCAGAATGCCGGCTTAAGTACAAGAGGAGTGACACTCTAACTTTCTATGATTTGAACCTCTCCTGTGATTAAAGTTTTAGATTCCGTTGTTTCACTTCAAGTTTACTGTATCCCTTGGACCTTCTTATTGACGATGAAACACAGAAATTACATCCGAATTTAATACAAAAGGTACAATGCCGACTTAAGTACAAGAGGACTGAGACTCTAACTTTCTATGATTTGAACCACGCCTGTGAGGCCGGTTTTAGATTCCGATGCTTCACTTCAGTTTTACTGTATCCCTTGGACTTTCTTATTGACGATGAAACACAGAAATTGCATCCGAATTTAATACAAAGGGCACAATGCTGACTTAAGTACAAGAGGACTGACACTCTAACTTTCTATGATTTGAACCTCTCCTGTGAGTCCACTTTTAGATTCCGATGCTTCACTTCAGGTTTACTGTATCCCTTGGAACTTCTTATTGACGATGAAACACAGAAATTGCATCCGAATTTAATACAAAAGGCACAATGATGACTTAAGTACAAGAGGACTGACACTCTCAGTTTCTCTTATTTGAACCTCTCCTTTGAGTCCAGATTTAGATTCCGATGCTTCACTTCAGGTTTACTGTATCCCTTGGACCTTCTTATTGACGATGAAGCACAGAAATTACATCCGATTTTAATACAAAAGGGACAATGCCGACTTAAGTACAAGAGGACAGACACTCTAATTTTCTATGATTTGAACCTCTCCTGTGAGTCCAATTTTAGATGTCGAGGCTTCACTTCAGGTTTACTGTATCCCTTGGACCTTCTTATTGACGATGAAACACAGAAATTGCATCCGAATTTAATACAAAAGGCACAATGCCGACTTAAGTACAAGAGGACTGACACTCTAACTTTCTATGTTTTGAACCACTCCTGTGAGTCCAGTTTTAGATTCCGATGCTTCACTTCAGGTTTACTGTATCCCTTGGACCTTCTTATTGACGATGAAACACAGAAATTGCATCCGAATTTAATACAAAAGGCACAATGCCGACTTAAGTACAAGAGGACTGACGCTCTAATTTTCTATTATTTGAACCTCACCTGTGAGTCCAGTATTAGATTCCGATGCTTCATTTCAGGTTTACTGTACCCCTTGGACCTTCTTATTGACGATGAAGCACAGAAATCGCATCCGATTTTAATACAAAAGGAACAACGCCGACTTAAGTACAAGAGGACTGACACTCTAACTTCCTATGATTTGAACCTCACCTGTGAGTCCAGTTTTGGATTCCGATACTTCACTTCAGGTTTACTGTATCCCTTGGACCTTCTTATTGCCGCTGAAACACAGAAATTGCATCCGAATTTATTACAGATGCACAATGCCAGTAAGTACAAGAGGACTGACACTCTAACTTTCTATGATTTGAACCTCTCCTGTGAGTCCAGTTTTCGATTTCGATGCTTCACTTCAGGTTTACTGTATTCCTTGGACCTTCTTATTGACGATGAAACACAGAAATTGCATCCGAATTTAATACAAAAGGCACAATGCCGACTTAAGTACAAGAGGACTGACACTCTCAGTTTCTCTGATTTGAACCCCTCCTTTGAGTCCAGATTTAGATTCCTTTGCTTCACTTCAGGTTTACTGTATCCCTTGGACCTTCTTATTGACGATAAAGCACAGAAATTACATCCGATTTTAATACAAAAGGCACAATGCCGACTTAAGTACAAGAGGACAGACACTCTAATTTTCTATGATTTGAACCTCTCCTGTGAGTCCAATTTTAGATGTCGAGGCTTCACTTCAGGTTTACTGTATCCCTTGGACCTTCTTATTGACGATGAAACACAGAAATTGCATCCGAATTTAATACAAAAGGCACAATGCCGACTTAAGTACAAGAGGACTGACACTCTAACTTTCTATGTTTTGAACCACTCCTCTGAGTCCAGTTTTAGATTCCGATGCTTCACTTCAGGTTTACTGTATCCCTTGGACCTTCTTATCGACGATGAAACACAGAAATTGCATCCGAATTTAATACAAAAGGCACAATGCCGACTTAAGTACAAGAGGACTGACACACTAATTTTCTATTATTTGAACCTCACCTGTGAGTCCAGTATTAGATTCCGATGCTTCACTTCTGGTTTACTGTACCCCTTGGACCTTCTTATTGACGATGAAACACAGAAATTGCTTCCGAATTTAATACAAAGGGCACAATGCTGACTTAAGTACAAGAGGACTGACACTCTAACTTTCTATGATTTGAACCTCTCCTGTGAGTCCAGTTTTAGATTCCGATGCTTCACTTCAGGTTTACTGCATCCCTTGGACCTTCTTATTGACGATGAAACACAGAAATTGCATCCGAATTTAATACAAAAGGCACAATGCCGACTTAAGTACAAGAGGACAGACACTCTCAGTTTCTCTTATTTGTACCACTCCTTTGAGTCCAGTTTTAGATTCCGATGCTTCACTTCAGGTTTACTGTATCCCTTGGACCTTCTTATTGACGATGAAGCACAGAAATTACATCCGATTTTAATACAAAAGGCACAATGCAGACTTAAGTACAAGAAGACATACACTCTAACTTTCTATTTTTTGAACCTCTCCTGTGAGTCCAGTTTTAGATTCCGATGCTTCACTTCAGGTTTACTGTATTCCTTGGACCTTCTTATTGACGATGAAACACAGAAATTGCATCCGAATTTAATAAAAAAGGCACAATGCCGACTTAATTACAGGGGACTGACACTCTAACTTTCTATGATTTGAACCTCTCCTGTGAGTCCAGTTTTAGAATCCGATGCTTCACTTCAGGTTTACTGTATCCCTTGGACCTTCTTATTGACGATGAAACACAGAAATTGCATCCGAATTTAATACAAAAGGCACAATGACGGCGTAACTACAAGAGGACTGACACTCTAACTTTCTATGATTTGAACCTCTCCTGTGATTAAAGTTTTAGATTCCGTTGTTTCACTTCAAGTTTACTGTATCCCTTGGACCTTCTTATTGACGATGAAACACAGAAATTACATCCGAATTCAATACAACAGGCACAATGCCGACTTAAGTACAAGAGGACTGACACTCTAACTTTCTATGATTTTAACCACTCCTGTGAGTCCAGTTTTAGATTCCGATGCTTCACTTCAGGTTTACTGTATACCTTGGACCTTCTTATTGACGATGAAACACAGAAATTGCATCCGAATTTAATAGAAAAGGCAGAATGCCGGCTTAAGTACAAGAGGAGTGACACTCTAACTTTCTTTGATTTGAACCTCTGCTGTGATTAAAGTTTTAGATTCCATTGTTTCACTTCAAGTTTACTGTATCCCTTGGACCTTCTTATTGACGATGAAACACAGAAATTACATCCGAATTTAATACAAAAGGTACAATGCCGACTTAAGTACAAGAGGACTGAGACTCTAACTTTCTATGATTTGAACCACTCCTGTGAGGCCGGTTTCAGATTCCGATGCTTCACTTCAGTTTTACTGTATCCCTTGGACTTTCTTATTGACGATGAAACACAGAAATTGCATCCGAATTTAATACAAAGGGCACAATGCTGACTTAAGTACAAGAGGACTGACACTCTAACTTTCTATGATTTGAACCTCTCCTGTGAGTCCATTTTTAGATTCCGATGCTTCACTTCAGGTTTACTGTATCCCTTGGACCTTCTTATTGACGATGAAACACAGAAATTGCATCCGAATTTAATACAAAAGGCACAATGCCGACTTAAGTACAAGAGGACTTACACTCTAACTTTCTATGATTTAAACCTCTCCTGTGAGTCCAGTTTTAGATTCCGATGCTTCACTTCAGGTTTACTGTATCCCTTGGACCTTCGTATTGACGATGAAACACCGAAATTGCATCCGAATTTAATACAAAAGGCACAATGCCGACTTAAGTACAGGGGACTGACACTCTAACTTTCTATGATTTGAACCTCTCCTGTGAGTCCAGTTGTAGAATCCGATGCTTCACTTCAGGTTTACTGTATCCCTTGGACCTTCTTATTGACGATGAAACACAGAAATTGCATCTGAATTTAATACAAAAGGCACAATGACGGCTTAAGTACAAGAGGACTGACACTCTAACTTTCTATGATTTGAACCTCTCCTGTGATTAAAGTTTTAGATTCCGTTGTTTCACTTCAAGTTTACTGTATCCCTTGGACCTTCTTATTGACGATGAAACACAGAAATTACATCCGAATTTAATACAAAATGCACAATGCCGTCTTAAGTACAAGAGGACTGACACTCTAACTTTCTATGATTTTAACCACTTCTGTCAGTCCACTTTTAGATTCCGATGCTTCACTTCAGGTTTACTGTATACCTTGGACCTTCTTATTGACGATGAAACACAGAAATTGCATCCGAATTTAATACAAAAGGCAGAATGCCGGCTTAAGTACAAGAGGAGTGACACTCTAACTTTCTATGATTTGAACCTCTCCTGTGTTCCAGTTTTAGATTCCGATGCTTCACTTCAAGTTTACTGTATCCCTTGGACCTTCTTATTGACGATGAAACACAGATATTGCATCCGAATTTAATACAAAAGGCACAATGCCGATTTTAGTACAAGAGGACTGACACTCTAACTTTCTCTGATTTGAACCTCTCCTGTGAGTTCAGTTTTATATTCCGATGCTTCACTTCAGGTTTACTGTACCCCTTGGACCTTCTTATTGACGATGAAGCACAGAAATTGCATCCGATTTTAATACAAAAAAACAATGCCGACTTAAGTACAAGAGGACTGACACTCTAACTTTCTCTGATTTGAACCTCTCCTGAGAGTCCAGTTTTTGTTGCCGAGGCTTCACCTCAGGTTTACTGTATCCCTTGGACCTTCTTATTGACGATGAAACACAGAAATTGCATCCGAATTTAATACAAAAGGCACAATGCCGACTTAAGTACAAGAGGACTGAGACTCTAACTTTCTATGATTTGAACCACTCCTGTGAGGCCGGTTTTAGATTCCGATACTTCACTTCAGTTTTACTGTATCCCTTGGACTTTCTTATTGACGATGAAACACAGAAATTGCATCCGAATTTAATACAAAGGGCACAATGCTGACTTAAGTACAAGAGGACTGACACTCTAACTTTCTATGATTTGAACCTCTCCTGTGAGTCCACTTTTAGATTCCGATGCTTCACTTCAGGTTTACTGTATCCCTTGGACCTTCTTATTGACGATGAAACACAGAAATTGCATCCGAATTTAATACAAAAGGCACAATGCCGACTTAAGTACAAGAGGAATGACACTCTCAGTTTCTCTTATTTGAACCTCTCCTTTGAGTCCAGATTTAGATTCCGATGCTTCACTTCAGGTTTACTGTATCCCTTGGACCTTCTTATTGACGATGAAGCACAGAAATAACATCCGATTTTAATACAAAAGGCACAATGCCGACTTAAGTACAAGGGGACAGACACTCTAATTTTCTATGATTTGAACCTCTCCTGTGAGTCCAGTTTTAGATGTCGAGGCTTCACTTCAGGTTTACTGTATCCCTTGGACCTTCTTATTGACGATGAAACACAGAAATTGCATCCGAATTTAATACAAAAGGCACAATGCCGACTTAAGTACAAGAGGACTGACCCTCTAACTTTCTATGTTTTGAACCACTCCTGTGAGTCCAGTTTTAGATTCCGATGCTTCACTTCAGGTTTACTGTATCCCTTGGACCTTCTTATTGACGATGAAACACAGAAATTGCATCCGAATTTAATACAAAAGGCAGAATGCCGACTTAAGTACAAGAGGACTGACACTCTAATTTTCTATTATTTGAACCTCACCTGTGAGTCCAGTATTAGATTCCGATGCTTCACTTCAAGTTTACTGTACCCCTTGGACCTTCTTATTGACGATGATGCACAGAAATCGCATCCGATTTTAATACAAAAGGAACAACGCCGACTTAAGTACAAGAGGACTGACACTCTATCTTTCTATGATTTGAACCTCACCTGTGAGTCCAGTTTTGGATTCCGATACTTCACTTCAGGTTTACTGTATCCCTTGGACCTTCTTATTGCCGCTGAAACACAGAAATTGCATCCGAATTTATTACAGATGCACAATGCCAGCTTAAGTACAAGAGGACTGAGACTATAACTTTCTATGATTTGAACCACTCCTGTGAGGCCGGTTTTAGATTCCGATGCTTCACTTCAGTTTTACTGTATCCCTTGGACTTTCTTATTGACGATGAAACACAGAAATTGCTTCCGAATTTAATACAAAGGGCACAATGCTGACTTAAGTACAAGAGGACTGACACTCTAACTTTCTATGATTTGAACCTCTCCTGTGAGTCCAGTTTTAGATTCCGATGCTTCACTTCAGGTTTACTGCATCCCTTGGACCTTCTTATTGACGATGAAACACAGAAATTGCATCCGAATTTAATACAAAAGGCACAATGCCGACTTAAGTACAAGAGGACTGACACTCTCAGTTTCTCTTATTTGAACCTCTCCTTTGAGTCCAGTTTTAGATCCCGATGCTTCACTTCAGGTTTACTGTATCCCTTGGAACTTCTTATTGAGGATGAAACACAGAAATTGCATCCGAATTTAATACAAAAGGCACAATGACGACTTAAGTACAAGAGGACTGACCCTCTAACTTTCTATGATTTAAACCTCTCCTGTGAGTCCAGTTTTAGATTCCGATGCTTCACTTCAGGTTTACTGTATCCCTAGGACCTTCTTATTGACGATGAAACACCGAAATTGCATCCGAATTTAATACAAAAGGCACAATGCCGACTTAAGTACAAGAGGACTGACACTCTAACTTTCTATAATTTGAACCTCTCCTGTGAGTCCAGTTTTCGATTTCGATGCTTCACTTCAGGTTTACTGTATCCCTTGGACCTTCTTATTGACGATGAAACACAGAAATTTCTTCCGAATTTAATACAAAAGGCACAATGCCGACTTAAGTACAAGAGGACAGACACTCTAATTTTCTATGATTTGAACCTCTCCTGTGAGTCCAGTTTTAGATGTCGAGGCTTCACTACAGGTTTACTGTATCCCTTGGACCTTCTTATTGAGGATGAAACACAGAAATTGCATCCGAATTTAATACAAAAGGCACAATGCCGACTTAAGTACAAGAGGACTGACCCTCTAACTTTCTATGATTTAAACCTCTCCTGTGAGTCCAGTTTTAGATTCCGATGCTTCACTTCAGGTTTACTGTATCCCTTGGACCTTCTTATTGACGATGAAACACCGAAATTGCATCCGAATTTAATACAAAAGGCACAATGCCGACTTAAGTACAAGAGGACTGACACTCTAACTTTCTATGATTTGAACCTCTCCTGTGAGTCCAGTTTTCGATTTCGATGCTTCACTTCAGGTTTACTGTATCCCTTGGACCTTCTTATTGACGATGAAACACAGAAATTTCTTCCGAATTTAATACAAAAGGCACAATGCCGACTTAAGTACAAGAGGACTGACACTCTTACTTTCTTTGATTTGAACCTCTCCAGTGATTCCAGTTTTAGATTCCGATGCTTCACTTCAGGTTTACTGTATACCTTGGACCTTCTTATTGACGATGAAACACAGAAATTGCATCCGAATTTAATACAAAAGGCACAATGCCGACTTAAGTACAAGAAGACATACACTCTAACATTCTATGATTTGAACCTCTCCTGTGATTAAAGTTTTAGATTCCGTTGTTTCACTTCAAGTTTACTGTATCCCTTGGACCTTCTTATTGACGATGAAACACAGAAATTACATCCGAATTTAATACAAAAGGCACAATGCCGACTTAAGTACAAGAGCACTGACACTCTAACTTTCTATGATTTTAACCACTCCTGTGAGTCCAGTTTTAGATTCCGATGCTTCACTTCAGGTTTACTGTATACCTTGGACCTTCTTATTGACGATGAAACACAGAAATTGCATCCGAATTTAATACAAAAGGCAGAATGCCGGCTTAAGTACAAGAGGAGTGACACTCTAACTTTCTATGATTTGAACCTCTCCTGTGATTAAAGTTTTAGATGCCGTTGTTTCACTTCAAGTTTACTGTATCCCTTGGACCTTCTTATTGACGATGAAACACAGAAATTACATCCGAATTTAATACAAAAGGCACAATGCCGACTTAAGTACAAGAGGACTGAGACTCTAACTTTCTATGATTTGAACCACTCCTGTGAGGCCGGTTTTAGATTCCGATGCTTCACTTCAGTTTTACTGTATCCCTTGGACTTTCTTATTGACGATGAAACACAGAAATTGCATCCGAATTTAATACAAAGGGCACAATGCTGACTTAAGTACAAGAGGACTGACACTCTAACTTTCTATGATTTGAACCTCTCCTGTGAGTCCACTTTTAGATTCCGATGCTTCACTTCATGTTTACTGTATCCCTTGGACCTTCTTATTGACGATGAAACACAGAAATTGCATCCGAATTTAATACAAAAGGCACAATGCCGACTTAAGTACAAGAGGACTGACACTTTCAGTTTATCTTATTTGAACCTCTCCTTTGAGTCCAGATTTAGATTCCGATGCTTCACTTCAGGTTTACTGTATCCCTTGGACCTTCTTATTGACGATGAAGCACAGAAATGACATCCGATTTTAATACAAAAGGCACAATGCCGACTTTAGTACAAGTGGACAGACACTCTAATTTTCTATGATTTGAACCTCTCCTGTGAGTCCAGTTTTAGTTGTCGAGGCTTCACTTCAGGTTTACTGTATCCCTTGGACCTTCTTATTGACGATGAGACACAGAAATTGCATCCGAATTTAATACAAAAGGCTCAATGCCGACTTAAGTACAAGAGGACTGACACTCTAACTTTCTATGTTTTGAATCACTCCTGTGAGTCCAGTTTTAGATTCCGATGCTTCACTTCAGGTTTACTGTATCCCTTGGACCTTCTTATTGACGATGAAACACAGAAATTGCACCCGAATTTAATACAAAAGGCACAATGCCGACTTAAGTACAACAGGACTGACTCTCTAATTTTCTATTATTTGAACCTCACCTGTGAGTCCAGTATTAGATTCCGATGCTTCACTTCAGGTTTACTGTACCCCTAGGACCTTCTTATTGACGATGAAGCACAGAAATCGCATCCGATTTTAATACAAAAGGAACAACGCCGACTTAAGTACAAGAGGACTGACACTCTAACTTTCTATGATTTGAACCTCACCTGTGAGTCCAGTTTTGGATTCCGATACTTCACGTCAGGTTTACTGTATCCCTTGGACCTTCTTATTGCCGCTGAAACACAGAAATTGCATCCGAATTTATTACAGATGCACAATGCCAGCTTAAGTACAAGAGGACTGAGACTGTAACTTTCTATGATTTGAACCACTCCTGTGAGGCCAGTTTTAGATTCCGATGCTTCACTTCAGTTTTACTGTATCCCTTGGACTTTCTTATTGACGATGAAACACAGAAATTGCTTCCGAATTTAATACAAAGGGCACAATGCTGACTTAAGTACAAGAGACCTGACACTCTAACTTTCTATGATTTGAACCTCTCCTTTGAGTCCAGTTTTAGATTCCGATGCTTCACTTCAGGTTTACTGTATCCCTTGGACCTTCTTATTGACGATGAAGCACAGAAATTACATCCGATTTTAATACAAAAGGCACAATGCCGACTTAAGTACAAGAGGACAGACACTCTAATTTTCTATGATTTGAACCTCTCCTGTGAGTCCAGTTTTAGATGTCGAGGCTTCACTTCAGGTTTACTGTATCCCTTGGACCTTCTTATTGAGGATGAAACACAGAAATTGCATCCGAATTTAATACAAAAGGCACAATGCCGACTTAAGTACAAGAGGACTGACACTCTAACTTTCTATGATTTAAACCTCTCCTGTGAGTCCAGTTTTAGATTCCGATGCTTCACTTCAGGTTTACTGTATCCCTTGGACCTTCTTAGTGACGATGAAACACCGAAATTGCATCCGAATTTAATACAAAAGGCACAATGCCGACTTAAGTACAAGAGGACTGACACTCTAACTTTCTATGATTTGAACCTCTCCTGTGAGTCCAGTTTTCGATTTCGATGCTTCACTTCAGGTTTACTGTATCCCTTGGACCTTCTTATTGACGATGAAACACAGAAATTGCATCCGAATTTAATACAAAAGGCACAATGCCGACTTAAGTACAAGAGGACTGACACTCTTACTTTCTTTGATTTGAACCTCTCCAGTGATTCCAGTTTTAGATTCTGATGCTTCACTTCAGGTTTACTGTATACCTTGGACCTTCTTATTGACGATGAAACACAGAAATTGCATCCGAATTTAATACAAAAGGCACAATGCCGACTTAAGTACAAGAGGACAGACACTCTAATTTTCTATGATTTGAACCTCTCCTGTGAGTCCAGTTTTAGATGTCGAGGCTTCACTTCAGGTTTACTGTATCCCTTGGACCTTCTTATTGAGGATGAAACACAGAAATTGCATCCGAATTTAATACAAAAGGCAAAATGCCGACTTAAGTACAAGAGGACTGACACTCTAACTTTCTATGATTTAAACCTCTCCTGTGAGTCCAGTTTTAGATTCCGATGCTTCACTTCAGGTTTACTGTATCCCTTGGACCTTCTTATTGACGATGAAACACCGAAATTGCATCCGAATTTAATACAAAAGGCACAATGCCGACTTAAGTACAAGAAGACCTACACTCTAACTTTCTATTATTTGAACCTCTCCTGTGAGTCCAGTTTTTGATTCCGATGCTTCACTTCAGGTTTACTGTTACCCTTGGACCTTCTTATTGACGATGAAACACAGAAATAGCATCCGAATTTAATAAAAAAGGCACAATGCCGACTTAAGTACAGGGGACTGACACTCTAACTTTCTATGATTTAAACCTCTCCTGTGAGTCCAGTTTTAGAATCCGATGCTTCACTTCAGGTTTACTGTATCCCTTGGACCTTCTTATTGACGATGAAACACAGAAATTGCATCCGAATTTAATACAAAAGGCACAATGCCGGCTTAAGTACAAGAGGACTGACACTCTAACTCTCTATGATTTGAACCTCTCCTGTGATTAAAGTTTTAGATTCCGTTGTTTCACTACAAGTTTACTGTATCCCTTGGAAATTCTTATTGACGATGAAACACAGAAATTACATCCGAATTTAATTCAAAAGGCACAATGCCGACTTAAGTACAAGAGGACTGACACTCTAACTTTCTATGATTTTACCCACTCCTGTGAGTCCAGTTTTAAATTCCGATGCTTCACTTCAGGTTTACTGTATACCTTGGACCTTCTTATTGACGATGAAACACAGAAATTGCATCCGAATTTAATACAAAAGGCAGAATGCCGGATTAAGTACAAGGGGAGTGACACTCTAACTTTCTATGATTTGAACCTCTCCTGTGATTAAAGTTTTAGATTCCGTTGTTTCACTTCAAGTTTACTGTATCCCTTGGACCTTCTTATTGACGATGAAACACAGAAATTACATCCGAATTTAATACAAAAGGCACAATGCCGACTTAAGTACAAAAGGACTGAGACTCTAACTTTCTATAATTTGAACCACTCCTGTGAGGCCGGTTTTAGATTCCGATGCTTCACTTCAGTTTTACTGTATCCCTTGGACTTTCTTATTGACGATGAAACACAGAAATTGCATCCGAATTTAATACAAAGGGCACACTGCTGACTTAAGTACAAGAGGACTGACACTCTAACTTTCTATGATTTGAACCTCTCCTGTGAATCCACTTTTAGATTCCGATGCTTCACTTCAGGTTTACTGTATCCCTTGGACCTTCTTATTGACGATGAAACACAGAAATTGCATCCGAATTTAATACAAAAGGCACAATGCCGACTTAAGTACAAGAGGACTGACACTCTCAGTTTCTCTTATTTGAACCTCTCCTTTGAGTCCAGATTTAGATTCCGATGCTTCACTTCAGGTTTACTGTATCCCTTGGACCTTCTTATTGACGATGAAGCACAGAAATTACATCCGATTTTAATGCAAAAGTCACAATGCCGACTTAAGTACAAGAGGACAGACACTCTAATTTTCTATGATTTGAACCTCACCTGTGAGTCCAGTTTTAGATGTCGTGGCTTCACTTCAGGTTAACTGTATCCCTTGGACCTTCTTATTGACGATGAAACACATAAATTGCATCCGAATTTAATACAAAAGGCACAATGCCGACTTAAGTACAAGAGGACTGACACTCTAACTTTCTATGCTTTGAACCACTCCTGTAAGTCCAGTTTTAGATTCCGATGCTTCACTTCAGGTTTACTGTATCCCTTGGACCTTCTTATTGAAGATGAAACACAGAAATTGCATCCGAATTTAATACAAAAGGCACAATGCCGACTTAAGTACAAGATGACTGACACTCTAATTTTCTTTTATTTGAACCTCACCTGTGAGTCCAGTATTAGATTCCGATGCTTCACTTCAGGTTTACTGTACCCCTTGGACCTTCTTATTGACGATGAAGCACAGAAATCGCATCCGATTTTAATACAAAAGGAACAACGCCGACTTAAGTACAAGAGGACTGACACTCTAACTTTCTATGATTTGAACCTCACCTGTGAGTCCAGTTTTGGATTCCGATACTTCACTTCTGGTTTACTGTATCCCTTGGACCTTCTTATTGCCGCTGAAACACAGAAATTGCATCCGAATTTATTACAGATGCACAACGGCAGCTGAAGTACAAGAGGACTGAGACTCTAACTTTCTATGATTTGAACCACTCCTGTGAGGCCGGTTTTAGATTCCGAAGCTTCACTTCAGTTTTACTGTATCCCATGGACGTTCTTATTGACGCTGAAACACAGAAATTGCATCCGAATTTAATACAAAGGGCACAATGCTGACTTAAGTACAAGAGGTCTGACACTCTAACTTTCTATGATTTGAACCTCTCCTGTGTGTCCAGTTTTAGATTCCGATGCTTCACTTCAGGTTTACTGCATTCCTTGGACCTTCTTATTGACGATGAAACACAGAAATTGCATCCGAATTTAATACAAAAGACACAATGCCGACTTAAGTACAAGAGGACTGACACTCTCAGTTTCTCTTATTTGAACCTCTTCTTTGAGTCCAGTTTTAGATTCCGATGCTTCACTTCAGGTTTACTGTATCCCTTGGACCTTCTTATTGACGATGAAGCACAGAAATTACATCCGATTTTAATACAAAAGGCACAATGCCGACTTAAGTACAAGAGGACAGACACTCTAATTTTCTATGAATTGAACCTCTCCTGTGAGTCCAGTTTTAGATGTCGAGGCTTCACTTCAGGTTTACTGTATCCCTTGGACCTTCTTATTGAGGATGAAACACAGAAATTGCATCCGAATTTAATACAAAAGGCACAATGCCGACTTAAGTACAAGAGAACTGAGACTCTACTTTCTATGATTTGAACCACTCCTGTGAGGCCGGTTTTAGATTCCGATGCTTCACTTCAGTTTTACTGTATCCCTTGGACTTTCTTATTGACGATGAAACACAGAAATTGCATCCGAATTTAATACAAAGGGCACAATGCTGACTTAAGTACAAGAGGAGTGACACTCTAACTTTCTATGATTCGAATCTCTCCTGTGCGTCCACTTTAAATTCCGATGCTTCACTTCAGGTTTACTGTATCCCTTGGACCTTCTTATTGACGATGAAACACAGAAATTGCATCCGAATTTAATACAAAAGGCACAATGCCGACTTAAGTACAAGAGGACTGACACTCTCAGTTTCTCTTATTTGAACCTCTCCTTTGAGTCCAGTTTTAGATTCCGATGCTTCACTTCAGGTTTACTGTATCCCTTGGACCTTCTTATTGACGATGAAGCACAGAAATTACATCCGATTTTAATAGAAAAGGCACAATGCCGGCATAAGTACAAGAGGACAGACACTCTAATTTTCTATGATTTGAACCTCTCCTGTGAGTCCAGTTTTAGATGTCGAGGCTTCACTTCAGGTTTACTGTATCCCTTGGACCTTCTTATTGACGATGAAACACAGAAATTGCATCCGAATTTAATACAAAAGGCACAATGCTGACTTAAGTACAAGAGGCCTGACACTCTATCTTTCTATGATTTGAACCTCTCCTGTGAGTCCAGTTTTAGATTCCGATGCTTCACTTCAGGTTTACTGCATCCCTTGGACCTTCTTATTGACGATGAAACACAGAAATTGCATCTGAATTTAATACAAAAGGCACAATGCCGACTTAAGTACAAGAGGACTGACACTCTCAGTTTCTCTTATTTGAACCTCTCCTTTGAGTCCAGTTTTAGATTCCGATGCTTCACTTCATGTTTACTGTATCCCTTGGACCTTCTTATTGACGATGAAGCACAGAAATTACATCCGATTTTAGTACAAAAGGCACAATGCCGACTTAAGTACAAGAGGACAGACACTTTGATTTTCTATGATTTGAACCTCTCCTGTGAGTCCAGTTTTAGATGTCGGGGCTTCACTTCAGGTTTACTGTATCCCTTGGACCTTCTTATTGACGATGAAACACAGAAATTACATCCGATTTTAATACAAAAGGCACAATGCCGACTTAAGTTTAAGAAGACATACACTCTAACTTTCTATTATTTGAACCTCTCCTGTGAGTCCAGTTTTAGATTCCGATGCTTCACTTCAGGTTTACTGTATCCCTTGGACCTTCTTATTGACGATGAAACACAGAAATAGCATCCGAATTTAATAAAAAAGGCACAATGCCGACTTAAGTACAGGGGACTGACACTCTAACTTTCTATGATTTAAACCTCTCCTGTGAGTCCAGTTTTAGAATCCGATGCTTCACTTCAGGTTAACTGTATCCCTTGGACCTTCTTATTGACGATGAAACACAGAAATTGCATCCGAATTTAATACAAAAGGCACAATGCCGGCTTAAGTACAAGAGGACTGACACTCTAACTTTCTATGATTTGAACCTCTCCTGTGATTAAAGTTTTAGATTCCGTTGTTTCACTACAAGTTTACTGTATCCCTTGGAAATTCTTATTGACGATGAAACACAGAAATTACATCCGAATTTAATACAAAAGGCACAATGCCGACTTAAGTACAAGAGGACTGACACTCTAACTTTCTATGATTTTAACCACTCCTGTGTGTCCAGTTTTAGATTCCGATGCTTCACTTCAGGTTTACTGTATACCTTGGACCTTCTTATTGACGATGAAACACAGAAATTGCATCCGAATTTAATACAAAAGGCAGAATGCCGGCTTAAGTACAAGGGGAGTGACACTCTAACTTTCTATGATTTGAACCTCTCCTGTGATTAAAGTTTTAGATTCCGTTGTTTCACTTCAAGTTTACTGTATCCCTTGGACCTTCTTATTGACGATGAAACACAGAAATTACATCCGAATTTAATACAAAAGTCACAATGCCGACTTAAGTACAAAAGGACTGAGACTCTAACTTTCTATAATTTGAACCACTCCTGTGAGGCCGGTTTTAGATTCCGATGCTTCACTTCAGTTTTACTGTATCCCTTGGACTTTCTTATTGACGATGAAACACAGAAATTGCATCCGAATTTAGTACAAAGGGCACACTGCTGACTTAAGTACAAGAGGACTGACACTCTAACTTTCTATGATTTGAACCTCTCCTGTGAGTCCACTTTTAGATTCCGATGCTTCACTTCAGGTTTACTGTATCCCTTGGACCTTCTTATTGACGATGAAACACAGAAATTGCATCCGAATTTAATACAAAAGGCACAATGCCGACTTAAGTACAAGAGGACTGACACTCTCAGTTTCTCTTATTTGAACCTCTCCTTTGAGTCCAGATTTAGATTCCGATGCTTCACTTCAGGTTTACTGTATCCCTTGGACCTTCTTATTGACGATGAAGCACAGAAATTACATCCGATTTTAATACAAAAGACACAATGCCGACTTAAGTACAAGAGGACAGACACTCTAATTTTCTATGATTTGAACCTCTCCTGTGAGTCCAGTTTTAGATGTCGAGGCTTCACTTCAGGTTTACTCTATCCCTTGGACCTTCTTATTGACGATGAATCACAGAAATTGCATCCGAATTTAATACAAAAGGCAGAATGCCGGCTTAAGTACAAGAGGAGTGAAACTCTAACTTTCTATGATTTGAACCTCTCCTGTGATTAAAGTTTTAGATTCCGTTGTTTCACTTCAAGTCTACTGTATCCCTTGGACCTTCTTATTGACGATGAAACACAAAAATTACATCCGATTTTAATACAAAAGGCACAATGCCGACTTAAGTACAAGAGGACAGACACTCTAATTTTCTATGATTTGAACCTCTCCTGTGAGTCCAGTTTTAGATGTCGAGGCTTCACTTCAGGTTTACTGTATCCCTTGGACCTTCTTATTGACGATGAAACACAGAAATTGCATCCGAATTTAATACAAAAGGCACAATGCCGACTTAAGTACAAGAGGACTGACACTCTAACTTTCTATGTTTTGAACCACTCCTGTAAGTCCAGTTTTAGATTCCGATGCTTCACTTCAGGTTTACTGTATCCCTTGGACCTTCTTATTAACGATGAAACACAGAAATTGCATCTGAATTTAATACAAAAGCACAATGCCGACTTAAGTACAAGAGGACTGACACTCTAATTTTCTATTATTTGAACCTCACCTGTGAGTCCAGTATTAGATTCCGATGCTTCACTTCAGGTTTACTGTACCCCTTGGACCTTCTTACTGACGATGAAGCACAGAAATCGCATCCGATTTTAATACAAAAGGAACAATGCCGACTTAAGTACAAGAGGACTGACACTCTAACTTTCTATGATTTGAACGTCACCTGTGAGTCCAGTTTTGGATTCCGATACTTCACTTCAGGTTTACTGTATCCCTTGGAACTTCTTATTGCCGCTGAAACACAGAAATTGCATCCGAATTTATTACAGATGCACAACGCCACCTTAAGTACAAGAGGACTGAGACTCTAACTTTCTATGATTTGAACCACTCCTGTGAGGCCGGTTTTAGATTCCGAAGCTTCACTTCAGTTTTACTGTATCCCTTGGACGTTCTTATTGACGATGAAACACAGAAATTGCATCCGAATTTAATACAAAGGGCACAATGCTGACTTAAGTACAAGAGGACTGACACTCTAACTTTCTATGATTTGAACCTCTCCTGTGAGCCCAGTTTTAGATTCCGATGCTTCACTTCAGGCTTACTGCATCCCATGGACCTTCTTATTGACGATGAAACACAGAAATTGCATCCGAATTTAATACAAAAGGCACAATGCCGACTTAAGTACAAGAGGACAGACACTCTCAGTTTCTCTTATTTGAACCTCTTCTTTGAGTCCAGTTTTAGATTCCGATGCTTCACTTCAGGTTTACTGTATCCCTTGGACCTTCTTATTGACGATGAAGCACAGAAATTACATCCGATTTTAATACAAAAGGCACAATGCCGACTTAAGTACAAGAGGACAGACACTCTAATTTTCTATGATTTGGACCTCTCCTGTGAATCCAGTTTTAGATGTCGAGGCTTCACTTCAGGTTTACTGTATCCCTTGGACCTTCTTATTGAGGATGAAACACAGAAATTGCATCCGAATTTAATACAAAAGGCACAATGCCGACTTAAGTACAAGAGAACTGAGACTCTACTTTCAATGATTTGAACCACTCCTGTGAGGCCGGTTTTAGATTCCGATGCTTCACTTCAGTTTTACTGTATCCCTTGGACTTTCTTATTGACGATGAAACACAGAAATTGCATCCGAATTTAATACAAAGGGCACAATGCTGACTTAAGTACAAGAGGACTGACACTCTAACTTTCTATGATTTGAACCTCTCCTGTGAGTCCACTTTTAGATTCCGATGCTTCACTTCAGGTTTACTGTATCCCTTTGACCTTCTTATTGACGATGAAACACAGAAATTGCATCCGAATTTAATACAAAGGCACAATGCCGACTTAAGTACAAGAGGACTGACACTCTCAGTTTCTCTTATTTGAACCTCTCCTTTGAGTCCAGATTTAGATTCCGATGCTTCACTTCAGGTTTACTGTATCCCTTGGACCTTCTTATTGACGATGAAGCACAGAAATTACATCCGATATTAATAGAAAAGGCACAATGACGACTTAAGTACAAGAGGACAGACACTCTAATTTTCTATGATTTGAACCTCTCCTGTGAGTCCAGTTTTAGATGTCGAGGCTTCACTTCAGGTTTACTGTATCCCTTGGACCTTCTCATTGACGATGAAACACAGAAATTGCATCCGAATTTAATACAAAAGGCACAATGCTGACTTAAGTACAAGAGGACTGACACTCTAACTTTCTATGATTTGAACCTCTCCTGTGGACCAGTTTTAGATTCCGATGCTTCACTTCAGGTTTACTGCATCCCTTGGACCTTCTTATTGACGATGAAACACAGAAATTGCATCCGAATTTAATACAAAAGGCACAATGCTGACTTAAGTACAAGAGGACTGACACTCTAACTTTCTATGATTTGAACCTCTCCCGTGGACCAGTTTTAGATTCCGATGCTTCACTTCAGGTTTACTGCATCCCTTGGACCTTCTTATTGACGATGAAACACAGAAATTGCATCCGATTTTAATACAAAAGGCACAATGCCGACTTAAGTACAAGAGGACAGACACTCTAATTTTCTATGATTTGAACCTCTCCTGTGAGTCCAGTTTTAGATGTCGAGGCTTCACTTCAGGTTTACTGTATCCCTTGGACCTTCTTATTGAGGATGAAACACAGAAATTGCATCCGAATTTAATACAAAAGGCACAATGCCGACTTAAGTACAAGAGGACTGACACTCTAACTTTCTATGATTTAAACCTCTCCTGTGAGTCCAGTTTTAGATTCCGATGCTTCACTTCAGGTTTACTGTATCCCTTGGACCTTCTTATTGACGATGAAACACCGAAATTGCATCCGAATTTAATACAAACGGCACAATGCCGAATTAAGTACAAGAGGACGGACACTCTAACTTTCTATGATTTGAACCTCTCCTGTGAGTCCAGTTTTCGATTTCGATGCTTCACTTCAGGTTTACTGTATCCCTTGGACCTTCTTATTGACGTTGAAACACAGAAAATTCATCCGAATTTAATACAAAAGGCACAATGCCGACTTAAGTGCAAGAGGACTGACACTCTTACTTTCTTTGATTTGAACCTCTCCAGTGATTCCAGTTTTAGATTCCGATGCTTCACTTCAGGTTTACTGTATACCTTGGACCTTCTTATTGATGATGAAACACAGAAATTGCATCCGAATTTAATACAAAAGGCACAATGCCGACTTAAGTACAAGAGGACTGACACTCTCAGTTTCTCTTATTTGAACCTCTCCTTTGAGTCCAGATTTAGATTCCGATGCTTCACTTCAGGTTTACTGTATCCCTTGGACCTTCTTATTGACGATGAAACACAGATATTGCATCCGAATTTAATAAAAAAGCACAATGCCGACTTAATTACAGGGGACTGACACTCTAACTTTCTATGATTTGAACCTCTCCTGTGAGTCCAGTTTTAGAATCCGATGCTTCACTTCAGGTTTACTGTATCCCTTGGACCTCCATATTGACGATGAAACACAGAAATTGCATCCGAATTTAATACAAAAGGCACAATGCCGGCTTAAGTACAAGAGGACTGACACTCTAACTTTCTATGATTTGAAAATCTCCTGTGATTAAAGTTTTAGATTCCGTTGTTTCATTTCAAGTTTACTGTATCCCTTGGACCTTCTTATTGACGATGAAACACAGAAATTACATCCGAATTTAATACAAAAGGCACAATGCCGACTTAAGTACAAGAGGGCTGACACTCTAACTTTCTATGATTTTAACCACTCCTGTGAGTCCAGTTTTAGATTCCGATGCTTCACTTCAGGTTTGCTGTATACCTTGGACCTTCTTATTGACGATGAAACACAGAAATTGCATCCGAATTTAATACAAAAGGCAGAATGCCGGCTTATGTACAAGAGGAGTGACACTCTAACTTTCTATGATTTGAACCTCTCCTGTGAGTCCACTTTTAGATTCCGATGCTTCACTTCAGGTTTACTGTATCCCTTGGACCTTCTTATTGACGATGAAACACAGAAATTGCATCCGAATTTAATACAAAAGGCACAATGCCGACTTATGTACAAGAGGGCTGACACTCTAACTTTCTATGATTTTAACCACTCCTGTGAGTCCAGTTTTAGATTCCGATGCTTCACTTGAGGTTTACTGTATCCCTTGGACATTCTTATTGACGTTGAAACACAGAAATTGCATCCGAATTTAATACAAAAGGCACAATGCCGACTTAAGTACAAGAGGACTGACACTCTAATTTTTTATTATTTGAACCTCACCTGTGAGTCCAGTATTAGATTCCGATGCTTCACTTCAGGTTTACTGTACCCCTTGGACCTTCTTATTGACGATGAAGCACAGAAATCGCATCCGATTTTAATACAAAAGGCAATATGCCGGCTTAAGTACAAGAGGAGTGACACTCTAACTTTCTATGATTTGAACCTCTCCTGTGATTAAAGTTTTAGATTCCGTTGTTTCACTTCAAGTTTACTGTATCCCTTGGACTTTCTTATTGACGATGAAACACAGAAATTGCATCCGAATGTAATACAAAGGGCACAATGCTGACTTAAGTACAAGAGGACTGACACTCTAACTTTCTATGATTTGAACCTCTCCTGTGAGTCCACTTTTAGATTCCGATGCTTCACTTCAGGTTTACTGAATCCCTTGGACCTTCTTATTGACGATGAAACACAGAAATTACATCCGAATTTAATACAAAAGGCACAATGCCGACTTAAGTACAAGAGGACTGACACTCTCAGTTTCTCTTATTTGAACCTCTCCTTTGAGTCCAGATTTAGATTCCGATGATTCACTTCAGGTTTACTGTATCCCTTGGACCTTCTTATTGACGATGAAGCGCAGAAATTACATCCGATTTTAATACAAAAGGCACAATGCCGACATAAGTACAAGAGGACAGACACTCTAATTTTCTATGATTTGAACCTCTCCTGTGAGTCCAGTTTTAGATGTCGAGGCTTCACTTCAGGTTTACTGTATCCCTTGGACCTTCTTATTGACGAAGAAACACAGAAATTGCATCCGAATTTAATACAAAAGGCACAATGCCGACTTAAGTACAAGAGGACTGACACTCTAACTTTCTATGTTTTGAACCACTCCTGTGAGTCCAGTTTTAGATTCCGATGCTTCACTTCAGGTTTACTGTATCCCTTGGACCTTCTTATTGACGTTGAAACACAGAAATTGCATCCGAATTTAATACAAAAGGCACAATGCCGACTTAAGTACAAGAGGACTGACACTCTAACTTTCTATGATTTGAACCTCTCCTGTGAGTCCAGTTTTAGATTCCGATGCTTCACTTCAGGTTTACTGCATCCCTTGGACCTTGTTATTGACGATGAAACACAGAAATTGCATCCGAATTTAATAAAAAAGGCACAATGCCGACTTAAGTACAAGAGGACTGACACTCTAACTTTCTCTGATTTGAACCTCTCCTGAGAGTCCAGTTTTTGTTGCCAAGGCTTCACCTCAGGTTTACTGTATCCCTTGGACCTTCTTATTGACGATGAAACACAGAAATTGCATCCGAATTTAATACAAAGGGCACAAAGCTGACTTAAGTACAAGAGGACTGACACTCTAACTTTCTATGATTTGAACCTCTCCTGTGAGTCCAGTTTTGGATTCCGATACTTCACTTCAGGTTTACTGTATCCCTTGGACCTTCTTTTTGACGATGAAACACAGAAATTGCATCCGAATTTAATACAAAAGGCACAAACCGACTTAAGTACAAGAGGAATGACACTCTCAGTTTCTCTTATTTGAACCTCTCCTTTGAGTCCAGATTTAGATTCCGATGCTTCACTTCAGGTTTACTGTATCCCTTGGACCTTCTTATTGACGATGAAGCACAGAAATTACATCCGATTTTAATACAAAAGGCACAATGCCGACTTAAGTACAAGAGGACAGACACTCTAATTTTCTATGATTTGAACCTCTCCTGTGAGTCCAGTTTTAGATGTCGAGGCTTCACTTCAGGTTTACTGTATCCCTTGGACCTTCTTATTGACGATGAAACACAGAAATTGCATCCGAATTTAATACAAAAGGCACAATGCCGACTTAAGTACAAGAGGACTGACACTCTAACTTTCTATGCTTTGAACCACTCCTGTGAGTCCAGTTTTAGATTCCGATGCTTCACTTCAGGTTTACTGTATCCCTTGGACCTTCTTATTGACGATGAAACACAGAAATTGCATCCGAATTTAATACAAAAGGCACAATGCCGACTTAAGTACAAGAGGACTGACACTCTAATTTTCTATTATTTGAACCTCACCTGTGAGTCCAGTATTAGATTCCGATGCTTCACTTCAGGTTTACTGTACCCCTTGGACCTTCTTAATGACGATGAAGCACAGAAATCGCATCCGATTTTAATACAAAAGGAACAACGCCGACATAAGTACAAGAGGACTGACACTCTAACTTTCTATGATTTGAACCTCACCTGTGAGTCCAGTTTTGGATTCCGATACTTCACTTCAGGTTTACTGTATCCCTTGGACCTTCTTATTGCCGCTGAAACACAGAAATTGCATCCGAATTTATTACAGATGCACAATGCCAGCTTAAGTACAAGAGGACTGAGACTGTAACTTTCTATGATTTGAACCACTCCTGTGAGGCCGGTTTTAGATTCCGATGCTTCACTTCAGTTTTACTGTATCCCTTGGACTTTCTTATTGACGATGAAACACAGAAATTGCTTCCGAATTTAATACAAAGGGCACAATGCTGACTTAAGTACAAGAGGACTGACACTCTATCTTTCTATGATTTGAACCTCTCCTGTGAGTCCAGTTTTAGATTCCGATGCTTCACTTCAGGTTTACTGCATCCCTTGGACCTTCTTATTGACGATGAAACACTGAAACTGCATCCGAATTTAATACAAAAGGCACAATGCCGACTTAAGTACAAGAGGACTGACACTCTCAGTTTCTCTTATTTTAACCTCTCCTTTGAGTCCAGTTTTAGATTCCGATGCTTCACTTCAGGTTTACTGTATCCCTTGGACCTTCTTATTGACGATGAAGCACAGAAATTACATCCGATTTTAATACAAAAGGCACAATGCCGACTTAAGTACAAGAGGACAGACACTCTAATTTTCTATGATTTGAACCTCTCCTGTGAGTCCAGTTTTAGATGTCGAGGCTTCACTTCAGGTTTACTGTATCCCTTGGACCTTCTTATTGAGGATGAAACACAGAAATTGCATCCGAATTTAATACAAAAGGCACAATGCCGACTTAAGTACAAGAGGACTGACACTCTAACTTTCTATGATTTAAACCTCTCCTGTGAGTCCAGTTTTAGATTTCGATGCTTCACTTCAGGTTTACTGTATCCCTTGGACCTTCTTATTGACGATGAAACACCGAAATTGCATCCGAATTTAATACAAAAGGCACAATGCCGACTTAAGTACAAGAGGACTGACACTCTAACTTTCTATGATTTGAACCTCTCCTGTGAGTCCAGTTTTCGATTTCGATGCTCCACTTCAGGTTTACTGTATCCCTTGGACCTTCTTATTGACGATGAAACACAGAAATTACATCCGAATTTAATACAAAAGGCACAATGCCGACTTAAGTACAAGAGGACTGACACTCTTACTTTCTTTGATTTGAACCTCTCCAGTGATTCCAGTTTTAGATTCCGATGCTTCACTTCAGGTTTACTGTATACCTTGGACCTTCTTATTGACGATGAAACACAGAAATTGCATCCGAATTTAATACAAAAGGCACAATGCCGACTTAAGTACAAGAAGACATACACTCTAACTTTCTATTATTTGAACCTCTCCTGTGAGTCCAGTTTTAGATTCCGATGCTTCACTTCAGGTTTACTGTATCCCTTGGACCTTCTTATTGACGATGAAACACAGAAATTGCATCCGAATTTAATAAAAAATGCACAATGCCGACTTAAGTACAGGGGACTGACTCTCTAACTTTCTATGATTTGAACCTCTCCTGTGAGTCCAGTTTTTGAATCCGATTCTTCACTTCAGGTTTACTGTATCCCTTGGACCTTCTTATTGACGATGAAACACAGAAATTGCATCCGAATTCAATACAAAAGGCACAATGCCGGCTTAAGTACAAGAGGACTGACACTCTAACTTTCTATGATTTTAACCTCTCCTGTGATTAAAGTTTTAGATTCCGTTGTTTCACTTCAAGTTTACTGTATCCCTTGGACATTCTTATTGTCGATGAAACACAGAAATTACATCCGAATTTAATACGAAAGGCACAATGCCGACTTAAGTACAAGAGGCCTGACACTCTAACTTTCTATGATTTTAACCACTCCTGTGAGTCCAGTTTTAGATTCCGATGCTTCACTTCAGGTTTACTGTATACCTTGGACCTTCTTATTGACTATGAAACACAGAAATTGCATCCGAATTTAATACAAAAGGCAGAATGCCGGCATAAGTACAAGAGGAGTGACACTCTAATTTTCTATGATTTGAACCTCTCCTGTGATTAAAGTTTTAGATTCCGTTGTTTCACTTCAAGTTTACTGTATCCCTTGGACCTTCTTTTTGACGATGAAACACAGAAATTACAACGGAATTTAATGCAAAAGGCACAATACCGACTTAAGTACAAGAGGACTGAGATTCTAACTTTCTATGATTTGAACCACTCCTGTGAGGCCGGTTTTAGATTCCGATGCTTCACTTCAGTTTTACTGTATCCCTTGGACTTTCTTATTGACGATGAAACACAGAAATTGCATCCGAATTTAATACAAAGGGCACAATGCTGACTTAAGTACAAGAGGACTGACACTCTAACTTTCTATGATTTGAACCTCTCCTGTGAGTCCACTTTTAGATTCCGATGCTTCACTTCAGGTTTACTGTATCCCTTTGACCTTCTTATTGACGATGAAACACAGAAATTGCATCCGAATTTAATACAAAAGGCACAATGCCGACTTAAGTACAAGAGGACTAACACTCTCAGTTTCTCTTATTTGAACCTCTGCTTTGAGTCCAGATTTAGATTCGGATGCTTTACTTCAGGTTTACTGTATCCCTTGGACCTTCTTATTGACGGTGAAGCACAGAAATTACATCCGATTTTAATACAAAAGGCACAATGCCGACTTAAGTACAAGAGGACAGACACTCTAATTTTCTATGATTTGAACCTCTCCTGTGAGTCCAGTTTTAGATGTCGAGGCTTCACTTCAGGTTTACTGTATCCCTTGGACCTTCTTATTGACGATGAAACACAGAAATTGCATCCGAATTTAATACAAAAGGCACAATGCCGACTTAAGTACAAGAGGACTGACACTCTAACTTCTTTATGTTTTGAACCATTCCTGTGAGTCCAGTTTTAGATTCCGATGCTTCACTTCAGGTTTACTGTATCCCTTGGACCTTCTTATTGACGATGAAACACAGAAATTGCATCCGAATTTAATACAAAAGGCACAATGCCGACTTATGTACAAGAGGACTGACACTCTTATTTTCTATTATTTGAACCTCACCTGTGAGTCCAGTATTAGATTCCGATGCTTCACTTCAGGTTTACTGTACCCCTTGGACCTTCTTATTGACGATGAAGCACAGAAATCGCATCCGATTTTAATACAAAAGGAACAACGCCGACTTAAGTACAAGAGGACTGACACTCTAACTTTCTATGATTTGAACCTCACCTGTGAGTCCAGTTTTGGATTCCGATACTTCACTTCAGGTTTACTGTATCCCTTGGACCTTCTTATTGCCGCTGAAACACAGAAATTGCATCCGAATTTATTACAGATGCACAATGCCAGCTTAAGTACAAGAGGACTGAGACTATAACTTTCTATGATTTGAACCTCTCCTGTGAGTCCAGTTTTAGATTCCGATGCTTCACTTCAGGTTTACTGCATCCCTTGGACCTTCTTATTGACGATGAAACACAGAAATTGCATCCGAATTTAATACAAAAGGCACAATGCCGACTTAAGTACAAGAGGACTGACACTCTAACTTTCTATGTTTTGAACCACTCCTGTGAGTCCAGTTTTAGATTCCGATGCTTCACTTCAGGTTTACTGTATCCCTTGGACCTTCTTATTGACGATGAAACACAGAAATTGCATCCGAATTTAATACAAAAGGCACAATGCCGACTTAAGTACAAGAGGACAGACACTCTAATTTTCTATGATTTGAACCTCTCCTGTGAGTCCAGTTTTAGATGTCGAGGCTTCACTTCAGGTTTACTGTATCCCTTGGACCTTGTTATTTAGGATGAAACACAGAAATTGCATCCGAATGTAATACAAAAGGCACAATGCCGACTTAAGTACAAGAGGACTGACACTCTAACTTTCTATGATTGAAACCTCTCCTGTGAGTCCAGTTTTAGATTCCGATGCTTCACTTCAGGTTTACTGTATAACTTGGACCTTCTTATTGACGATGAAACACCGAAATTGCATCCGAATTTAATACAAAAGGCACAATGCCGACTTAAGTACAAGAGGACTGACACTCTAACTTTCTATGATTTGAACCTCTCCTGTGAGTCCAGTTTTCGATTTCGATGCTTCACTTCAGGTTTACTGTATCCCTTGGACCTTCTTATTGACGATGAAACACAGAAATTTCATCCGAATTTAATACAAAAGGCACAATGCCGACTTAAGTACAACAGGACTGACACTCTTACTTTCTTTGATTTGAACCTCTCCAGTGATTCCAGTTTTAGATTCCGATGCTTCACTTCAGGTTTACTGTATACCTTGGGCCTTCTTATTGGCGATGAAACACAGAAATTGCATCCGAATTTAATACAAAAGGCACAATGCCGACTTAAGTACAAGAAGACATACACTCTAACTTTCTATTATTTGAACCTCTCCTGTGAGTCCAGTTTTAGATTCCGATGCTTCACTTCAGGTTCACTGTATCCCTTGGACCTTCTTATTGACGATGAAACACAGAAATTGCATCCGAATTTAATAAAAAAGGCACAATGCCGACTCAAGTACAGGGGACTGACACTCTAACTTTCTATGATTTGAACCTCTCCTGTGAGTCCAGTTTTAGATTCCGATGCTTCACTTCAGGTTTACTGTATCCCTTGGACCTTCTTATTGACGATGAAACACAGAAATTGCATCCGAATTTAATACAAAAGGCACAATGCCGGCTTAAGTACAAGAGGACTGACACTCTAACTTTCTATGATTTGAAACTCTCTTGTGATTAAAGTTTTAGATTCCGTTGTTTCACTTCAAGTTTACTGTATCCCTTGGACCTTCTTATTGACGATGAAACACAGAAATTACATCCGAATTTAATACAAAAGGCACAATGCCGACTTAAGTGCAAGAGGACTGACACTCTAACTTTCTATGATTTTAACCACTTCTGTCAGTCCAGTTTTAGATTCCGATGCTTCGCTTCAGGTTTACAGTATACCTTGGACCTTCTTATTGACGATGAAACACAGAAATTGCATCCGAATTTAATACAAAGGACAGAATGCCGGCTTAAGTACAAGAGGACTGACACTCTAACTTTCTATGATTTGAACCTCTCCTGTGAGTCCACTTTTAGATTCCGATGCTTCACTTCAGGTTTACTGTATCCCTTTGACCTTCTTATTGACGATGAAACACAGAAATTGCATCCGAATTTAATACAAAAGGCACAATGCCGACTTAAGTACAAGAGGACTGACACTCTCAGTTTCTCTTATTTGAACCTCTGCTTTGAGTCCAGATTTAGATTCGGATGCTTTACTTCAGGTTTACTGTATCCCTTGGACCTTCTTATTGACGATGAAGCACAGAAATTACATCCGATTTTAATACAAAAGGCACAATGCCGACTTAAGTACAAGAGGACAGACACTCTAATTTTCTATGATTTGAACCTCTCCTGTGAGTCCAGTTTTAGATGTCGAGGCTTCACTTCAGGTTTACTGTATCCCTTGGACCTTCTTATTGACGATGAAACACAGAAATTGCATCCGAATTTAATACAAAAGGCACAATGCCGACTTAAGTACAAGAGGACTGACACTCTAACTTCTTTATGTTTTGAACCATTCCTGTGAGTCCAGTTTTAGATTCCGATGCTTCACTTCAGGTTTACTGTATCCCTTGGACCTTCTTATTGACGATGAAACACAGAAATTGCATCCGAATTTAATACAAAAGGCACAATGCCGACTTAAGTACAAGAGGACTGACACTCTTATTTTCTATTATTTGAACCTCACCTGTGAGTCCACTATTAGATTCCGATGCTTCACTTCAGGTTTACTGTACCCCTTGGACCTTCTTATTGACGATGAAGCACAGAAATCGCATCCGATTTTAATACAAAAGGAACAACGCCGACTTAAGTACAAGAGGACTGACACTCTAACTTTCTATGATTTGAACCTCACCTGTGAGTCCAGTTTTGGATTCCGATACTTCACTTCAGGTTTACTGTATCCCTTGGACCTTCTTATTGCCGCTGAAACACAGAAATTGCATCCGAATTTATTACAGATGCACAATGCCAGCTTAAGTACAAGGGGACTGAGACTATAACTTTCTATGATTTGAACCTCTCCTGGGAGTCCAGTTTTAGATTCCGATGCTTCACTTCAGGTTTACTGCATCCCTTGGACCTTCTTATTGACGATGAAACACAGAAATTGCATCCGAATTTAATACAAAAGGCACAATGCCGACTTAAGTACAAGAGGACTGACACTCTAACTTTCTATGTTTTGAACCACTCCTGTGAGTCCAGTTTTAGATTCCGATGCTTCACTTCAGGTTTACTGTATCCCTTGGACCTCCTTATTGACGATGAAACACAGAAATTGCATCCGAATTTAATACAAAAGGCACAATGCCGACTTAAGTATAAGAGGACAGACACTCTAATTTTCTATGATTTGAACCTCTCCTGTGAGTCCAGTTTTAGATGTCGAGGCTTCACTTCAGGTTTACTGTATCCCTTGGACCTTGTTATTTAGGATGAAACACAGAAATTGCATCCGAATGTAATACAAAAGGCACAATGCCGACTTAAGTACAAGAGGACAGACACTCTAACTTTCTATGATTGAAACCTCTCCTGTGAGTCCAGTTTTAGATTCCGATGCTTCACTTCAGGTTTACTGTATAACTTGGACCTTCTTATTGACGATGAAACACCGAAATTGCATCCGAATTTAATACAAAAGGCACAATGCCGACTTAAGTACAAGAGGACTGACACTCTAACTTTCTATGATTTGAACCTCTCCTGTGAGTCCAGTTTTCGATTTCGATGCTTCACTTCAGGTTTACTGTATCCCTTGGACCTTCTTATTGACGATGAAACACAGAAATTTCATCCGAATTTAATACAAAAGGCACAATGCCGACTTAAGTACAACAGGACTGACACTCTTACTTTCTTTGATTTGAACCTCTCCAGTGATTCCAGTTTTAGATTCCGATGCTTCACTTCAGTTTACTGTATACCTTGGGCCTTCTTATTGGCGATGAAACACAGAAATTGCATCCGAATTTAATACAAAAGGCACAATGCCGACTTAAGTACAAGAAGACATACACTCTAACTTTCTATTATTTGAACCTCTCCTGTGAGTCTAGTTTTAGATTCCGATGCTTCACTTCAGGTTCACTGTATCCCTTGGACCTTCTTATTGACGATGAAACACAGAAATTGCATCCGAATTTAATAAAAAAGGCACAATGCCGACTCAAGTACAGGGGACTGACACTCTAACTTTCTATGATTTGAACCTCTCCTGTGAGTCCAGTTTAGAATCCGATGCTTCACTTCAGGTTTACTGTATCCCTTGGACCTTCTTATTGACGATGAAACACAGAAATTGCATCCGAATTTAATACAAAAGGCACAATGCCGGCTTAAGTACAAGAGGACTGACACTCTAACTTTCTATGATTTGAAACTCTCTTGTGATTAAAGTTTTAGATTCCGTAGTTTCACTTCAAGTTTACTGTATCCCTTGGACCTTCTTATTGACGATGAAACACAGAAATTACATCCGAATTTAATACAAAAGGCACAATGCCGACTTAAGTGCAAGAGGACTGACACTCTAACTTTCTATGATTTTAACCACTTCTGTCAGTCCAGTTTTAGATTCCGATGCTTCACTTCAGGTTTACAGTATACCTTGGACCTTCTTATTGACGATGAAACACAGAAATTGCATCCGAATTTAATACAAAGGACAGAATGCCGGCTTAAGTACAAGAGGAGTGAGACTCTAACTTTCTATGATTTGAACCTCTCCTGTGTTACAGTTTTAGATTCCGATGCTTCACTTCAAGTTTACTGTATCCCTTGGACCATCTTATTGACGTGAAACACAGATATTGCATCCGAATTTAATACAAAAGGCACAATGCCGATTTTAGTACATGAGGACTGACACTCTAACTTTCTCTGATTTGAACCTCTCCTGTGAGTCCAGTTTATATTCCGATGCTTCACTTCAGGTTTACTGTACCCCTTGGACCTTCTTATTGATGATGAAGCACAGAAATTGCATCCGATTTTAATACAAAAGGAACAATGCCGACATAAGTACAAGAGGACTGACACTCTAACTTTCTCTAATTTGAACCTCTCCAGAGAGTCCAGTTTTTGTTGCCGAGGCTTCACCTCAGGTTTACTGTATCCCTTGGACCTTCTTATTGACGATGAAACACAGAAATTGCATCCGCATTTAATACAAAAGGCACATGCCGACTTAAGTACAAGAGGACTGAGACTCTAACTTTCTATGATTTGAACCACTCCTGTGAGGCCGGTTTTAGATTCCGATGCTTCACTTCAGTTTTACTGTATCCCTTGGACTTTCTTATTGACGATGAAACACAGAAATTGCATCCGAATTAAATACAAAGGGCACAATGCTGACTTAAGTACAAGAGGACTGACACGCTAACTTTCTATGATTTGAACCTCTCCTGTGAGTCCACTTTTAGATTCCGATGCTTCACTTCAGGTTTACTGTATCCCTTGGACCTTCTTATTGACGATGAAACACAGAAATTGCATCCGAATTTAATACAAAAGGCACAATGCCGACTTAAGTACAAGAGGACTGACACGCTCAGTTTCTCTTATTTGAACCTCTGCTTTGAGTCCAGATTTAGATTCCGATGCTTCACTTCAGGTTTACTGTATCCCTTGGACCTTCTTATTGACGATGAAGCACAGAAATTACATCCGATTTTAATACAAAAGTCACAATGCCGACTTAAGTACAAGAGGACAGACACTCTAATTTTCTATGATTTGAACCTCTCCTGTGAGTCCAGTTTTAGATGTCGAGGCTTCACTTCAGGTTTACTGTATCCCTTGGACCTTCTTATTGACGATGAAACACAGAAATTGCATCCGAATTTAATACAAAAGGCACAATGCCGACTTAAGTACAAGAGGACTGACACTCTAACTTTCTATGTTTTGAACCACTCCTGTGAGTCCAGTTTTAGATTCCGATGCTTCACTTCAGGTTTACTGTATCCCTTGGACCTTCTTATTGACGATGAAACACAGAAATTGCATCCGAATTTAATACAAAAGGCACAAGGCCGACTTAAGTACAAGAGGACTGACACTCTTATTTTCTATTATTTGAACCTCACCTGTGAGTCCAGTATTAGATTCCGATGCTTCACTTCAGGTTTACTGTACCCCTTGGACCTTCTTATAGACGATGAAGCACAGAAATCGCATCCGATTTTAATACAAAAGGAACAACGCCGACTTAAGTACAAGAGGACTGACACTCTAACTTTCTATGATTTGAACCTCACCTGTGAGTCCAGTTTTGGATTCCGATACTTCACTTCAGGTTTACTGTATCCCTTGGACCTTCTTATTGCCGCTGAAACACAGAAATTGCATCCGAATTTATTACAGATGCACAATGCCAGCTTAAGTACAAGAGGACTGAGACTATAACTTTCTATGATTTGAACCACTCCTGTGGGGCCGGTTTAGATTCCGATGCTTCACTTCAGTTTTACTGTATCCCTTGGACTTTCTTCTTGACGATGAAACACAGAAATTGCTTCCGAATTTAATACAAAGGGCACAATGCTGACTTAAGTACAAGAGGACTGACACTCTTACTTTCTATGATTTGAACCTCTCCTGTGAGTCCAGTTTAGATTCCGATGCTTCACTTCAGGTTTACTGCATCCCTTGGACCTTCTTATTGACGATGAAACACAGAAATTGCATCCGAATTTAATACAAAAGGCACAATGCCGACTTAAGTACAAGAGGACTGACACTCTAACTTTCTATGTTTTGAACCACTCCTGTGAGTCCAGTTTTAGATTCCGATGCTTCACTTCAGGTTTACTGTATCCCTTGGACCTTCTTATTGACGATGAAACACAGAAATTGCATCCGAATTTAATACAAAAGGCACAATGCCGACTTAAGTACAAGAGGACAGACACTCTAATTCTCTATGATTTGAACCTCTCCTGTGAGTCCAGTTTTAGATGTCGAGGCTTCACTTCAGGTTTACTGTATCCCTTGGACTTCTTATTGACGATGAAACACAGAAATTGCATCCGAATGTAATACAAAAGGCACAATGCCGACTTAAGTACAAGAGGACTGACACTCTAACTTTCTATGATTGAAACCTCTCCTGTGAGTCCAGTTTTAGATTCCGATGCTTCACTTCAGGTTTACTGTATCCCTTGGACCTTCTTATTGACGATGAAACACCGAAATTGCATCCGAATTTAATACAAAAGGCACAATGCCGACGTAAGTACAAGAGGACTGACACTCTAACTTTCTATGATTTGAACCTCTCCTGTGAGTCCAGTTTTCGATTTCGATGCTTCACTTCAGGTTTACTGTATCCCTTGGACCTTCTTATTGACGATGAAACACAGAAATTTCATCCGAATTTAATACAAATGGCACAATGCCGACTTAAGTACAACAGGACTGACACTCTTACTTTCTTTGATTTGAACCTCTCCAGTGATTCCAGTTTTAGATTCCGATGCTTCACTTCAGGTTTACTGTATACCTTGGACCTTCTTATTGACGATGAAACACAGAAATTTCATCCGAATTTAATACAAAAGGCACAATGCCGACTTAAGTACAAGAAGACATACACTCTAACTTTCTATTATTTGAACCTCTCCTGTGAGTCCAGTTTAGATTCCGATGCTTCACTTCAGGTTTACTGTATCTCTTGGACCTTCTTATTGACGATGAAACACAGAAATTGCATCCGAATTTAATACAAATGGCAGAATGCCGGCTTAAGTACAAGAGGAGTGAGACTCTAACTTTCTATGATTTGAACCTCTCCTGTGTTCCAGTTTTAGATTCCGATGCTTCACTTCAAGTTTACTGTATCCCTTGGACCTTCTTATTGACGTTGAAACACAGATATTGCATCCGAATTTAATACAAAAGGCACAATGCCGGTTTTAGTACATGAGGACTGACACTCTAACTTTCTCTGATTTGAACCTCTCCTGTGAGTCCAGTTTTATATTCCGATGCTTCACTTCAGGTTTACTGTACCCCTTGGACCTTCTTATTGACGATGAAGCACAGAAATTGCATCCGATTTTAATACAAAAGGAACAATGGCGACTTAAGTACAAGAGGACTGACACTCTAACTTTCTCTAATTTGAACCTCTCCAGAGAGTCCAGTTTTTGTTGCAGAGGCTTCACCTCAGGTTTACTGTATCCCTTGGACCTTCTTATTGACGATGAAACACAGAAATTGCATCCGCATTTAATACAAAAGGCACAATGCCGGCTTAAGTACAAGAGGACTGAGACTCTAACTTTCTATGATTTGAACCACTCCTGTGAGGCCGGTTTTAGATTCCGATGCTTCACTTCAGTTTTACTGTATCCCTTGGACTTTCTTATTGACGATGAAACACAGAAATTGCATCCGAATTTAATACAAAGGGCACAATGCTGACTTAAGTACAAGAGGACTGACACTCTAACTTTCTGATTTGAACCTCTCCTGTGAGTCCACTTTTAGATTCCGATGCTTTACTTCAGGTTTACTGTATCCCTTGGACCTTCTTATTGACGATGAAACACAGAAATTGCATCCGAATTTAATACAAAAGGCACAATGCCGACCTTAGGTACAAGAGGAATGACACTCTCAGTTTCTATTATTTGAACCTATCCTTTGAGTCCAGATTTAGATTCCGATGTTCACTTCAGGTTTACTGTATCCCTTGGACCTTCTTATTGACGATAAAACACAGAAATTGCATCCGAATTTAATACAAATGGCACAATGCCGACTTAAGTACACGAGGACTGACACTCTAACTTTCTATGTTTTGAACCACTCCTGTGAGTCCAGTTTCAGATTCCGATGCTTCACTTCAGGTTTACTGTATCCCTTGGACCTTCTTATTGACGATGAAACACAGAAATTGCATCCGAATTTAATACAAAAGGCACAATGCCGACTTAAGTACAAGAAGACTGACACTCTAATTTTCCATTATTTGAACCTCACCTGTGAGTCCAGTATTAGATTCCGATAATTCACTTCAGGTTTACTGTGCCCCTTGGACCTTCTTATTGACGATGAAGCACAGAAATCGCATCCGATTTTAATACAAAAGGAACAACGCCGACTTAAGTACAAGAGGACTGACACTCTAACTTTCTATGATTTGAACCTCACCTGTGAGTCCAGTGTTGGATTCCGATACTTCACTTCAGGTTTACTGTATCCCTTGGACCTTCTTATTGCCGCTGAAACACAGAAATTGCATCCGAATTTATTACAGATGCACAATGCCAGCTTAAGTACAAGAGGACTGAGACTATAACTTTCTATGATTTGAACCACTCCTGTGAGGCCGGTTTTAGATTCCGATGCTTCACTTCAGTTTTACTGTATCCCTTGGACTTTGTTATTGACGATGAAACACAGAAATTGCTTCCGAATTTAATACAAAGGGCACAATGCTGACTTAAGTACAAGAGGACTGACACTCTAATTTTCTATGATTTGAACCTCTCCTGTGAGTCCAGTTTTAGATTCCGATGCTTCACTTCAGGTTTACTGCATCCCTTGGACCTTCTTATTGACGATGAAACACAGAAATTGCATACGAATTTAATACAAAAGGCACAATGCCGACTTAAGTACAAGAGGACTGACACTCTCAGTTTCTCTTATTTGAACCTCTCCTTTGAGTCCAGTTTTAGATTCCGATGCTTCACTTCAGGTTTACTGTGTCCCTTGGACCTTCTTATTGACGATGAAACACAGAAATTTCATCCGAATTTAATACAAAAGGCACAATGCCGACTTAAGTACAACAGGACTGACACTCTTACTTTCTTTGATTTGAACCTCTCCAGTGATTCCAGTTTTAGATTCCGATGCTTCACTTCAGGTTTACTGTATACCTTGGACCTTCTTATTGACGATGAAACACAGAAATTGCATCCGAATTTAAAACAAAAGGCACAATGCCGACTTAAGTACAAGAAGACATACACTCTAACTTTCTATTATTTGAACCTCTCCTGTGAGTCCAGTTTTAGATTCCGATGCTTCACTTCAGGTTTACTGTATCCCTTGGACCTTCTTATTGACGATGAAACACAGAAAGTGCATCCGAATTTAATAAAAAAGGCACAATGCCGACTTAAGTACAGGGGGACTGACACTCTAACTTTCTATGATTTGAACCTCTCCTGTGAGTCCAGTTTTAGAATCCGATGCTTCACTTCAGGTTTACTGTATCCCTTGGACCTTCTTATTGACGATGAAACACAGAAATTGCATCCGAATTTAATACAAAAGGCACAATGCCGGCTTAAGTACAAGAGGACTGACACTCTAACTTTCTATGATTTGAAACTCTCTTGTGATTAAAGTTTTAGATTCCGTTGTTTCACTTCAAGTTTACTGTATCCCTTGGACCTTCCTATTGACGATGAAACACAGAAATTACATCCGAATTTAATACAAAAGGCACAATGCCGACTTAAGTACAAGAGGACTGACACTCTAACTTTTTACGATTTTAACCTCTTCTGTCAGTCCAGTTTTAGATTCCGATGCTTCACTTCAGGTTTACTGTATACCTTGGACCTTCTTATTGACGATGAAACACAGAAATTGCATCCGAATTTAATACAAATGGCAGAATGCCGGCTTAAGTACAAGAAGACATACACTCTAACTTTCTATTATTTGAACCTCTCCTGTGAGTCCAGTTTTAGATTCCGATGCTTCACTTCAGGTTTACTGTATCCCTTGGACCTTCTTATTGACGATGAAACACAGAAAGTGCATCCGAATTTAATAAAAAAGGCACAATGCCGACTTAAGTACAGGGGACTGACACTCTAACTTTCTATGATTTGAACCTCTCCTGTGAGTCCAGTTTTAGAATCCGATGCTTCACTTCAGGTTTACTGTATCCCTTGGACCTTCTTATTGACGATGAAACACAGAAATTGCATCCGAATTTAATACAAAAGGCACAATGCCGGCTTAAGTACAAGAGGACTGACACTCTAACTTTCTATGATTTGAAACTCTCTTGTGATTAAAGTTTTAGATTCCGTTGTTTCACTTCAAGTTTACTGTATCCCTTGGACCTTCCTATTGACGATGAAACACAGAAATTACATCCGAATTTAATACAAAAGGCACAATGCCGACTTAAGTACAAGAGGACTGACACTCTAACTTTTTACGATTTTAACCTCTTCTGTCAGTCCAGTTTTAGATTCCGATGCTTCACTTCAGGTTTACTGTATACCTTGGACCTTCTTATTGACGATGAAACACAGAAATTGCATCCGAATTTAATACAAATGGCAGAATGCCGGCTTAAGTACAAGAGGAGTGAGACTCTAACTTTCTATGATTTGAACCTCTCCTGTGTTCCAGTTTTAGATTCCGATGCTTCACTTCAAGTTTACTGTATCCCTTGGACCTTCTTATTGACGTTGAAACACAGATATTGCATCCGAATTTAATACAAAAGGCACAATGCCGATTTTAGTACATGAGGACTGACACTCTAACATTCTCTGATTTGAACCTCTCCTGTGAGTCCAGTTTTATATTCCGATGCTTCACTTCAGGTTTACTGTACCCCTTGGACCTTCTTATTGACGATGAAGCACAGAAATTGCATCCGATTTTAATACAAAAGGAACAATGCCGACTTAAGTACAAGAGGACTGACACTCTAACTTTCTCTAATTTGAACCTCTCCAGAGAGTCCAGTTTTTGTTGCCGAGGCTTCACCTCAGGTTTACTGTATCCCTTGGACCTTCTTATTGACGATGAAACACAGAAATTGCATCCGCATTTAATACAAAAGGCACAATGCCGACTTAAGTACAAGAGGAATGAGACTCTAACTTTCTATGATTTGAACCACTCCTGTGAGGCCGGTTTTAGATTCCGATGCTTCACTTCAGTTTTACTGTATCCCTTGGACTTTCTTATTGACGATGAAACACAGAAATTGCATCCGAATTTAATACAAAGGGCACAATGCTGACTTAAGTACAAGAGGACTGACACTCTAACTTTCTATGATTTGAACCTCTCCTGTGAGTCCACTTTTAGATTCCGATGCTTCACTTCAGGTTTACTGTATCCCTTGGACCTTCTTATTGACGATGAAACACAGAAATTGCATCCGAATTTAATACAAAAGGCACAATGCCGACTTAAGTACAAGAGGAATGACATTCTCAGTTTCTATTATTTGAACCTCTCCTTTGAGTCCAGATTTAGATTCCGATGCTTCACTTCAGGTTTACTGTATCCCTTGGACCTTCTTATTAACGATGAAGCACAGAAATTACATCCGATTTTAATACAAAAGGCACAATGCCGACTTAAGTACAAGAGGACAGACACTCTAATTTTCTATGATTTGAACCTCTCCTGTGAGTCCAGTTTTAGATGTCGAGGCTTCACTTCAGGTTTACTGTATCCCTTGGACCTTCTTATTGACGATGAAACACAGAAATTGCATCCGAATTTAATACAAATGGCACAATGCCGACTTAAGTACAAGAGGACTGACACTCTAAATTTCTATGTTTTGAACCACTCCTGTGAGTCCAGTTTTAGATTCCGATGCTTCACTTCAGGTTTACTGTATCCCTTGGACCTTCTTATTGACGATGAAACACAGAAATTGCATCCGAATTTAATACAAAAGGCACAATGCCGACTTAAGTACAAGAGGACTGACACTCTAACTTTCTATGATTTAAACCTCTCCTGTGAGTCCAGTTTTAGGTTCCGATGCTTCACTTCAGGTTTACTGTATCCCTTGGACCTTCTTATTGACGATGAAGCACAGAAATTGCATCCGAATTTAATACAAAAGGCACAATGCCGACTTAAGTACAAGAAGACATACACTCTAACTTACTATTATTTGAACCTCTCCTGTGAGTCCAGTTTTAGATTCCGATGCTTCACTTCAAGTTTACTGTATCCCTTGGACCTTCTTATTGACGATGAAACACAGAAATTGCATCCGAATTTAATACAAAAGGCACAATGCCGGCTTAAGTACAAGAGGACTGACACTCTAACTTTCTATGATTTGAAACTCTCTTGTGATTAAAGTTTTAGATTCCGTTGTTTCACTTCAAGTTTACTGTATCCCTTGGACCTTCCTATTGACGATGAAACACAGAAATTACATCCGAATTTAATACAAAAGGCACAATGCCGACTTAAGTACAAGAGGACTGACACTCTAACTTTTTACGATTTTAACCACTTCTGTCAGTCCAGTTTTAGATTCCGATGCTTCACTTCAGGTTTACTGTATACCTTGGACCTTCTTATTGACGATGAAACACAGAAATTGCATCCGAATTTAATACAAATGGCAGAATGCCGGCTTAAGTACAAGAGGAGTGAGACTCTAACTTTCTATGATTTGAACCTCTCCTGTGTTCCAGTTTTAGATTCCGATGCTTCACTTCAAGTTTACTGTATCCCTTGGACCTTCTTATTGACGTTGAAACACAGATATTGCATCCGAATTTAATACAAAAGGCACAATGCCGATTTTAGTACATGAGGACTGACACTCTAACATTCTCTGATTTGAACCTCTCCTGTGAGTCCAGTTTTATATTCCGATGCTTCACTTCAGGTTTACTGTACCCCTTGGACCTTCTTATTGACGATGAAGCACAGAAATTGCATCCGATTTTAATACAAAAGGAACAATGCCGACTTAAGTACAAGAGGACTGACACTCTAACTTTCTCTAATTTGAACCTCTCCAGAGAGTCCAGTTTTTGTTGCCGAGGCTTCACCTCAGGTTTACTGTATCCCTTGGACCTTCTTATTGACGATGAAACACAGAAATTGCATCCGCATTTAATACAAAAGGCACAATGCCGACTTAAGTACAAGAGGAATGAGACTCTAACTTTCTATGATTTGAACCACTCCTGTGAGGCCGGTTTTAGATTCCGATGCTTCACTTCAGTTTTACTGTATCCCTTGGACTTTCTTATTGACGATGAAACACAGAAATTGCATCCGAATTTAATACAAAGGGCACAATGCTGACTTAAGTACAAGAGGACTGACACTCTAACTTTCTATGATTTGAACCTCTCCTGTGAGTCCACTTTTAGATTCCGATGCTTCACTTCAGGTTTACTGTATCCCTTGGACCTTCTTATTGACGATGAAACACAGAAATTGCATCCGAATTTAATACAAAAGGCACAATGCCGACTTAAGTACAAGAGGAATGACATTCTCAGTTTCTATTATTTGAACCTCTCCTTTGAGTCCAGATTTAGATTCCGATGCTTCACTTCAGGTTTACTGTATCCCTTGGACCTTCTTATTAACGATGAAGCACAGAAATTACATCCGATTTTAATACAAAAGGCACAATGCCGACTTAAGTACAAGAGGACAGACACTCTAATTTTCTATGATTTGAACCTCTCCTGTGAGTCCAGTTTTAGATGTCGAGGCTTCACTTCAGGTTTACTGTATCCCTTGGACCTTCTTATTGACGATGAAACACAGAAATTGCATCCGAATTTAATACAAATGGCACAATGCCGACTTAAGTACAAGAGGACTGACACTCTAACTTTCTATGTTTTGAACCACTCCTGTGAGTCCAGTTTTAGATTCCGATGCTTCACTTCAGGTTTACTGTATCCCTTGGACCTTCTTATTGACGATGAAACACAGAAATTGCATCCGAATTTAATACAAAAGGCACAATGCCGACTTAAGTACAAGAGGACTGACACTCTAACTTTCTATGATTTAAACCTCTCCTGTGAGTCCAGTTTTAGGTTCCGATGCTTCACTTCAGGTTTACTGTATCCCTTGGACCTTCTTATTGACGATGAAGCACAGAAATTGCATCCGAATTTAATACAAAAGGCACAATGCCGACTTAAGTACAAGAAGACATACACTCTAACTTACTATTATTTGAACCTCTCCTGTGAGTCCAGTTTTAGATTCCGATGCTTCACTTCAGGTTTACTGTATCCCTCGGAAATTCTTATTGACGATGAAACACAGAAATTGCATCCGAATTTAATAAAAAAGGCACAATGCCGACTTAAGTACAGGGGACTGACACTCTAACTTTCTATGATTTGAACCTCTCCTGTGAGTCCAGTTTTGGAATCCGATGCTTCACTTCAGGTTTACTGTATCCCTTGGACCTTCTTATTGACGGTGAAACACAGAAATTGCATCCGAATTCAATACAAAAGGCACAATGCCGGCTTAAGTACAAGAGGACTGACACTCTAACTTTCTATGATTTGAACCTCTCCTGTGATTAAAGTTTTAGATTCCGTTGTTTCACTTCAAGTTTACTGTATCCCTTGGACCTCCTTATTGACGATGAAACACAGAAATTACATCCGAATTTAATACAAAAGGCACAATGCCGACTTAAGTACAAGAGGACTGACACTCTAATTTTCTATGATTTTAGCCACTCCTGTGAGTCCAGTTTTAGATTCCGAAGCTTCACTTCATGTTTACTGTATACTTTGGACCTTCTTATTGACGATGAAACACAGAAATTGCATCCGAATTTAATACAAAAGGCAGAATGCCGGCTTAAGTACAAGAGGAGTGACACTCCAAATTTTTATGATTTGAACCTCTCCTGTGATTAAAGTTTTAGATTCCGTTGTTTCACTTCAAGTTTACTGTATCCCTTGGATCTTCTTATTGACGATGAAACACAGAAATTACATCCGAATTTAATACAAAAGGCACAATGCCGACTTAAGTACAAGCGGACTGAGACTCTAACTTTCTATGATTTGAACCACTCCTGTGAGGCCGGTTTTAGATTCCGATGCTTCACTTCAGTTTTACTGTATCCCTTGGACTTTCTTATTGACGATGAAACACAGAAATTGCATCCGAATTTAATACTAATGGCACAATGCTGACTTAAGTACACGAGGACTGACACTCTAACAATCTATGATTTGAACCTCTCCTGTGAGTCCACTTTTAGATTCCGATGCTTCACTTCAGGTTTACTGTATCCCTTGGACCTTCTTATTGACGATGAAACACAGAAATTGCATCCGAATTTAATACAAAAGGCACAATGCCGACTTAAGTACAAGAGGACTGACACTCTCAGTTTCTCTTAGTTGAACCTCTCCTTTGAGTCCAGTTTTAGATTCCGATGCTTCACTTCAGGTTTACTGTATCCCTTGGACCTTCTTATTGACGATGAAGCACAGAAATTACATCCGATTTTAATACAAAAGGCACAATGCCGACTTAAGTACAAGAGGACAGACACTCTAATTTTCTATGATTTGAACCTCTCCTGTGAGTCCAGTTTTAGATGTCGAGGCTTCACTTCAGGTTTACTGTATCCCTTGGACCTTCTTATTGACGATGAAACACAGAAATTGCATCCGAATGTAATACAAAAGGCACAATGCCGACTTAAGTACAAGAGGACTGACACTCTAACTTTCTATGATTGAAACCTCTCCTGTGAGTCCAGTTTTAGATTCCGATGCTTCACTTCAGGTTTACTGTATCCCTTGGACCTTCTTATTGACGATGAAACACCGAAATTGCATCCGAATTTAATACAAAAGGCACAATGCCGACTTAAGTACAAGAGGACTGACACTCTAACTTTCTATGATTTGAACCTCTCCTGTGAGTCCAGTTTTCGATTTCGATGCTTCACTTCAGGTTTACTGTATCCCTTGGACCTTCTTATTGACGATGAAACACAGAAATTTCATCCGAATTTAATACAAATGGCACAATGCCGACTTAAGTACAACAGGACTGACACTCTTACTTTCTTTGATTTGAACCTCTCCAGTGATTCCAGTTTTAGATTCCGATGCTTCACTTCAGGTTTACTGTATACCTTGGACCTTCTTATTGACGATGAAACACAGAAATTGCATCCGATTTTAATACAAAAGGCACAATGCCGACTTAAGTACAAGAAGACATACACTCTAACTTTCTATTATTTGAACCTCTCCTGTGAGTCCAGTTTTAGATTCCGATGCTTCACTTCAGGTTTACTGTATCCCTTGGGCCTTCTTATTGCCGCTGAAACACAGAAATTGCATCCGAATTTATTACAGATGCACAATGCCAGCTTAAGTACAAGAGGACTGAGACTATAACTTTCTATGATTTGAACCACTCCTGTGAGGCCGGTTTTAGATTCCGATGCTTCACTTCAGTTTTACTGTATCCCTTGGACTTTGTTATTGACGATGAAACACAGAAATTGCTTCCGAATTTAATACAAAGGGCACAATGCTGACTTAAGTACAAGAGGACTGACACTCTAATTTTCTATGATTTGAACCTCTCCTGTGAGTCCAGTTTTAGATTCCGATGCTTCACTTCAGGTTTACTGCATCCCTTGGACCTTCTTATTGACGATGAAACACAGAAATTGCATACGAATTTAATACAAAAGGCACAATGCCGACTTAAGTACAAGAGGACTGACACTCTCAGTTTCTCTTATTTGAACCTCTCCTTTGAGTCCAGTTTTAGATTCCGATGCTTCACTTCAGGTTTACTGTGTCCCTTGGACCTTCTTATTGACGATGAAACACAGAAATTTCATCCGAATTTAATACAAAAGGCACAATGCCGACTTAAGTACAACAGGACTGACACTCTTACTTTCTTTGATTTGAACCTCTCCAGTGATTCCAGTTTTAGATTCCGATGCTTCACTTCAGGTTTACTGTATACCTTGGACCTTCTTATTGACGATGAAGCACAGAAATTGCATCCGAATTTAAAACAAAAGGCACAATGCCGACTTAAGTACAAGAAGACATACACTCTAACTTTCTATTATTTGAACCTCTCCTGTGAGTCCAGTTTTAGATTCCGATGCTTCACTTCAGGTTTACTGTATCCCTTGGACCTTCTTATTGACGATGAAACACAGAAAGTGCATCCGAATTTAATAAAAAAGGCACAATGCCGACTTAAGTACAGGGGACTGACACTCTAACTTTCTATGATTTGAACCTCTCCTGTGAGTCCAGTTTTAGAATCCGATGCTTCACTTCAGGTTTACTGTATCCCTTGGACCTTCTTATTGACGATGAAACACAGAAATTGCATCCGAATTTAATACAAAAGGCACAATGCCGGCTTAAGTACAAGAGGACTGACACTCTAACTTTCTATGATTTGAAACTCTCTTGTGATTAAAGTTTTAGATTCCGTTGTTTCACTTCAAGTTTACTGTATCCCTTGGACCTTCCTATTGACGATGAAACACAGAAATTACATCCGAATTTAATACAAAAGGCACAATGCCGACTTAAGTACAAGAGGACTGACACTCTAACTTTTTACGATTTTAACCTCTTCTGTCAGTCCAGTTTTAGATTCCGATGCTTCACTTCAGGTTTACTGTATACCTTGGACCTTCTTATTGACGATGAAACACAGAAATTGCATCCGAATTTAATACAAATGGCAGAATGCCGGCTTAAGTACAAGAGGAGTGAGACTCTAACTTTCTATGATTTGAACCTCTCCTGTGTTCCAGTTTTAGATTCCGATGCTTCACTTCAAGTTTACTGTATCCCTTGGACCTTCTTATTGACGTTGAAACACAGATATTGCATCCGAATTTAATACAAAAGGCACAATGCCGATTTTAGTACATGAGGACTGACACTCTAACATTCTCTGATTTGAACCTCTCCTGTGAGTCCAGTTTTATATTCCGATGCTTCACTTCAGGTTTACTGTACCCCTTGGACCTTCTTATTGACGATGAAGCACAGAAATTGCATCCGATTTTAATACAAAAGGAACAATGCCGACTTAAGTACAAGAGGACTGACACTCTAACTTTCTCTAATTTGAACCTCTCCAGAGAGTCCAGTTTTTGTTGCCGAGGCTTCACCTCAGGTTTACTGTATCCCTTGGACCTTCTTATTGACGATGAAACACAGAAATTGCATCCGCATTTAATACAAAAGGCACAATGCCGACTTAAGTACAAGAGGAATGAGACTCTAACTTTCTATGATTTGAACCACTCCTGTGAGGCCGGTTTTAGATTCCGATGCTTCACTTCAGTTTTACTGTATCCCTTGGACTTTCTTATTGACGATGAAACACAGAAATTGCATCCGAATTTAATACAAAGGGCACAATGCTGACTTAAGTACAAGAGGACTGACACTCTAACTTTCTATGATTTGAACCTCTCCTGTGAGTCCACTTTTAGATTCCGATGCTTCACTTCAGGTTTACTGTATCCCTTGGACCTTCTTATTGACGATGAAACACAGAAATTGCATCCGAATTTAATACAAAAGGCACAATGCCGACTTAAGTACAAGAGGAATGACATTCTCAGTTTCTATTATTTGAACCTCTCCTTTGAGTCCAGATTTAGATTCCGATGCTTCACTTCAGGTTTACTGTATCCCTTGGACCTTCTTATTAACGATGAAGCACAGAAATTACATCCGATTTTAATACAAAAGGCACAATGCCGACTTAAGTACAAGAGGACAGACACTCTAATTTTCTATGATTTGAACCTCTCCTGTGAGTCCAGTTTTAGATGTCGAGGCTTCACTTCAGGTTTACTGTATCCCTTGGACCTTCTTATTGACGATGAAACACAGAAATTGCATCCGAATTTAATACAAATGGCACAATGCCGACTTAAGTACAAGAGGACTGACACTCTAAATTTCTATGTTTTGAACCACTCCTGTGAGTCCAGTTTTAGATTCCGATGCTTCACTTCAGGTTTACTGTATCCCTTGGACCTTCTTATTGACGATGAAACACAGAAATTGCATCCGAATTTAATACAAAAGGCACAATGCCGACTTAAGTACAAGAGGACTGACACTCTAACTTTCTATGATTTAAACCTCTCCTGTGAGTCCAGTTTTAGGTTCCGATGCTTCACTTCAGGTTTACTGTATCCCTTGGACCTTCTTATTGACGATGAAGCACAGAAATTGCATCCGAATTTAATACAAAAGGCACAATGCCGACTTAAGTACAAGAAGACATACACTCTAACTTACTATTATTTGAACCTCTCCTGTGAGTCCAGTTTTAGATCCCGATGCTTCACTTCAAGTTTACTGTATCCCTTGGACCTTCTTATTGACGATGAAACACAGAAATTGCATCCGAATTTAATACAAAAGGCACAATGCCGGCTTAAGTACAAGAGGACTGACACTCTAACTTTCTATGATTTGAAACTCTCTTGTGATTAAAGTTTTAGATTCCGTTGTTTCACTTCAAGTTTACTGTATCCCTTGGACCTTCCTATTGACGATGAAACACAGAAATTACATCCGAATTTAATACAAAAGGCACAATGCCGACTTAAGTACAAGAGGACTGACACTCTAACTTTTTACGATTTTAACCACTTCTGTCAGTCCAGTTTTAGATTCCGATGCTTCACTTCAGGTTTACTGTATACCTTGGACCTTCTTATTGACGATGAAACACAGAAATTGCATCCGAATTTAATACAAATGGCAGAATGCCGGCTTAAGTACAAGAGGAGTGAGACTCTAACTTTCTATGATTTGAACCTCTCCTGTGTTCCAGTTTTAGATTCCGATGCTTCACTTCAAGTTTACTGTATCCCTTGGACCTTCTTATTGACGTTGAAACACAGATATTGCATCCGAATTTAATACAAAAGGCACAATGCCGATTTTAGTACATGAGGACTGACACTCTAACATTCTCTGATTTGAACCTCTCCTGTGAGTCCAGTTTTATATTCCGATGCTTCACTTCAGGTTTACTGTACCCCTTGGACCTTCTTATTGACGATGAAGCACAGAAATTGCATCCGATTTTAATACAAAAGGAACAATGCCGACTTAAGTACAAGAGGACTGACACTCTAACTTTCTCTAATTTGAACCTCTCCAGAGAGTCCAGTTTTTGTTGCCGAGGCTTCACCTCAGGTTTACTGTATCCCTTGGACCTTCTTATTGACGATGAAACACAGAAATTGCATCCGCATTTAATACAAAAGGCACAATGCCGACTTAAGTACAAGAGGAATGAGACTCTAACTTTCTATGATTTGAACCACTCCTGTGAGGCCGGTTTTAGATTCCGATGCTTCACTTCAGTTTTACTGTATCCCTTGGACTTTCTTATTGACGATGAAACACAGAAATTGCATCCGAATTTAATACAAAGGGCACAATGCTGACTTAAGTACAAGAGGACTGACACTCTAACTTTCTATGATTTGAACCTCTCCTGTGAGTCCACTTTTAGATTCCGATGCTTCACTTCAGGTTTACTGTATCCCTTGGACCTTCTTATTGACGATGAAACACAGAAATTGCATCCGAATTTAATACAAAAGGCACAATGCCGACTTAAGTACAAGAGGAATGACATTCTCAGTTTCTATTATTTGAACCTCTCCTTTGAGTCCAGATTTAGATTCCGATGCTTCACTTCAGGTTTACTGTATCCCTTGGACCTTCTTATTAACGATGAAGCACAGAAATTACATCCGATTTTAATACAAAAGGCACAATGCCGACTTAAGTACAAGAGGACAGACACTCTAATTTTCTATGATTTGAACCTCTCCTGTGAGTCCAGTTTTAGATGTCGAGGCTTCACTTCAGGTTTACTGTATCCCTTGGACCTTCTTATTGACGATGAAACACAGAAATTGCATCCGAATTTAATACAAATGGCACAATGCCGACTTAAGTACAAGAGGACTGACACTCTAACTTTCTATGTTTTGAACCACTCCTGTGAGTCCAGTTTTAGATTCCGATGCTTCACTTCAGGTTTACTGTATCCCTTGGACCTTCTTATTGACGATGAAACACAGAAATTGCATCCGAATTTAATACAAAAGGCACAATGCCGACTTAAGTACAAGAGGACTGACACTCTAACTTTCTATGATTTAAACCTCTCCTGTGAGTCCAGTTTTAGGTTCCGATGCTTCACTTCAGGTTTACTGTATCCCTTGGACCTTCTTATTGACGATGAAGCACAGAAATTGCATCCGAATTTAATACAAAAGGCACAATGCCGACTTAAGTACAAGAAGACATACACTCTAACTTACTATTATTTGAACCTCTCCTGTGAGTCCAGTTTTAGATTCCGATGCTTCACTTCAGGTTTACTGTATCCCTCGGAAATTCTTATTGACGATGAAACACAGAAATTGCATCCGAATTTAATAAAAAAGGCACAATGCCGACTTAAGTACAGGGGACTGACACTCTAACTTTCTATGATTTGAACCTCTCCTGTGAGTCCAGTTTTGGAATCCGATGCTTCACTTCAGGTTTACTGTATCCCTTGGACCTTCTTATTGACGATGAAACACAGAAATTGCATCCGAATTCAATACAAAAGGCACAATGCCGGCTTAAGTACAAGAGGACTGACACTCTAACTTTCTATGATTTGAACCTCTCCTGTGATTAAAGTTTTAGATTCCGTTGTTTCACTTCAAGTTTACTGTATCCCTTGGACCTCCTTATTGACGATGAAACACAGAAATTACATCCGAATTTAATACAAAAGGCACAATGCCGACTTAAGTACAAGAGGACTGACACTCTAATTTTCTATGATTTTAGCCACTCCTGTGAGTCCAGTTTTAGATTCCGAAGCTTCACTTCATGTTTACTGTATACTTTGGACCTTCTTATTGACGATGAAACACAGAAATTGCATCCGAATTTAATACAAAAGGCAGAATGCCGGCTTAAGTACAAGAGGAGTGACACTCCAAATTTTTATGATTTGAACCTCTCCTGTGATTAAAGTTTTAGATTCCGTTGTTTCACTTCAAGTTTACTGTATCCCTTGGATCTTCTTATTGACGATGAAACACAGAAATTACATCCGAATTTAATACAAAAGGCACAATGCCGACTTAAGTACAAGCGGACTGAGACTCTAACTTTCTATGATTTGAACCACTCCTGTGAGGCCGGTTTTAGATTCCGATGCTTCACTTCAGTTTTACTGTATCCCTTGGACTTTCTTATTGACGATGAAACACAGAAATTGCATCCGAATTTAATACTAATGGCACAATGCTGACTTAAGTACACGAGGACTGACACTCTAACAATCTATGATTTGAACCTCTCCTGTGAGTCCACTTTTAGATTCCGATGCTTCACTTCAGGTTTACTGTATCCCTTGGACCTTCTTATTGACGATGAAACACAGAAATTGCATCCGAATTTAATACAAAAGGCACAATGCCGACTTAAGTACAAGAGGACTGACACTCTCAGTTTCTCTTAGTTGAACCTCTCCTTTGAGTCCAGTTTTAGATTCCGATGCTTCACTTCAGGTTTACTGTATCCCTTGGACCTTCTTATTGACGATGAAGCACAGAAATTACATCCGATTTTAATACAAAAGGCACAATGCCGACTTAAGTACAAGAGGACAGACACTCTAATTTTCTATGATTTGAACCTCTCCTGTGAGTCCAGTTTTAGATGTCGAGGCTTCACTTCAGGTTTACTGTATCCCTTGGACCTTCTTATTGACGATGAAACACAGAAATTGCATCCGAATGTAATACAAAAGGCACAATGCCGACTTAAGTACAAGAGGACTGACACTCTAACTTTCTATGATTGAAACCTCTCCTGTGAGTCCAGTTTTAGATTCCGATGCTTCACTTCAGGTTTACTGTATCCCTTGGACCTTCTTATTGACGATGAAACACCGAAATTGCATCCGAATTTAATACAAAAGGCACAATGCCGACTTAAGTACAAGAGGACTGACACTCTAACTTTCTATGATTTGAACCTCTCCTGTGAGTCCAGTTTTCGATTTCGATGCTTCACTTCAGGTTTACTGTATCCCTTGGACCTTCTTATTGACGATGAAACACAGAAATTTCATCCGAATTTAATACAAATGGCACAATGCCGACTTAAGTACAACAGGACTGACACTCTTACTTTCTTTGATTTGAACCTCTCCAGTGATTCCAGTTTTAGATTCCGATGCTTCACTTCAGGTTTACTGTATACCTTGGACCTTCTTATTGACGATGAAACACAGAAATTGCATCCGATTTTAATACAAAAGGCACAATGCCGACTTAAGTACAAGAAGACATACACTCTAACTTTCTATTATTTGAACCTCTCCTGTGAGTCCAGTTTTAGATTCCGATGCTTCACTTCAGGTTTACTGTATCCCTTGGGCCTTCTTATTGACGATGAAACACAGAAATTGCATCCGAATTTAATAAAAAAGGCACAATGCCGACTTAAGTACAGGGGACTGACACTAAAACTTTCTATGATTTGAACCTCTCCTGTGAGTCCAGTTTTAGAATCCGATGCTTCACTTCAGGTTTACTGTATCCCTTGGACCTTCTTATTGACGATGAAACACAGAAATTGCATCCGAATTTAATACAAAAGGCACAATGCCGGCTTAAGTACAAGAGGACTGACACTCTAACTTTCTATGATTTGAAACTCTCTTGTGATTAAAGTTTTAGATTCCGTTGTTTCACTTCAAGTTTACTGTATCCCTTGGACCTTCCTATTGACGATGAAACACAGAAATTACATCCGAATTTAATACAAAAGGCACAATGCCGACTTAAGTACAAGAGGACTGACACTCTAACATTCTATGATTTTAACCACTTCTGTCAGTCCAGTTTTAGATTCCGATGCTTCACTTCAGGTTTACTGTATACCTTGGACCTTCTTATTGACGATGAAACACAGAAATTGCATCCGAATTTAATACAAATGGCAGAATGCCGGCTTAAGTACAAGAGGAGTGAGACTCTAACTTTCTATGATTTGAACCTCTCCTGTGTTCCAGTTTTAGATTCCGATGCTTCACTTCAAGTTTACTGTATCCCTTGGACCTTCTTATTGACGTTGAAACACAGATATTGCATCCGAATTTAATACAAAAGGCACAATGCCGGTTTTAGTACATGAGGACTGACACTCTAACTTTCTCTGATTTGAACCTCTCCTGTAAGTCCAGTTTTATATTCCGATGCTTCACTTCAGGTTTACTGTACCCCTTGGACCTTCTTATTGACGATGAAGCACAGAAATTGCATCCGATTTTAATACAAAAGGAACAATGCCGACTTAAGTACAAGAGGACTGACACTCTAACTTTCTCTAATTTGAACCTCTCCAGAGAGTCCAGTTTTTGTTGCCGAGGCTTCACCTCAGGTTTACTGTATCCCTTGGACCTTCTTATTGACGATGAAACACAGAAATTGCATCCGCATTTAATACAAAAGGCACAATGCCGACTTAAGTACAAGAGGACTGAGACTCTAACTTTCTATGATTTGAACCACTCCTGTGAGGCCGGTTTTAGATTCCGATGCTTCACTTCAGTTTTACTGTGTCCCTTGGACTTTCTTATTGACGATGAAACACAGAAATTGCATCCGAATTTAATACAAAGGGCACAATGCTGACTTAAGTACAAGAGGACTGACACTCTAACTTTCTATGATTTGAACCTCTCCTGTGAGTCCACTTTTAGATTCCGATGCTTTACTTCAGGTTTACTGTATCCCTTGGACCTTCTTATTGACGATGAAACACAGAAATTGCATCCGAATTTAATACAAAAGGCACAATGCCGACTTAAGTACAAGAGGAATGACACTCTCAGTTTCTATTATTTGAACCTCTCCTTTGAGTCCAGATTTAGATTACGATGCTTCACTTCAGGTTTACTGTATCCCTTGGACCTTCTTATTGACGATGAAACACAGAAATTGCATCCGAATTTAATACAAATGGCACAATGCCGACTTAAGTACACGAGGACTGACACTCTAACTCTCTATGTTTTGAACCACTCCTGTGAGTCCAGTTTTAGATTCCGATGCTTCACTTCAGGTTTACTGTATCCCTTGGACCTTCTTATTGACGATGAAACACAGAAATTGCATCCGAATTTAATACAAAAGGCACAATGCCGACTTAAGTACAAGAAGACTGACACTCTAATTTTCCATTATTTGAACCTCACCTGTGAGTCCAGTAATAGATTCCGATGCTTCACTTCAGGTTTACTGTACCCCTTGGACCTTCTTATTGACGATGAAGCACAGAAATCGCATCCGATTTTAATACAAAAGGAACAACGCCGACTTAAGTACAAGAGGACTGACACTCTAACTTTCTATGATTTGAACCTCACCTGTGAGTCCAGTGTTGGATTCCGATACTTCACTTCAGGTTTACTGTATCCCTTGGACCTTCTTATTGCCGCTGAAACACAGAAATTGCATCCGAATTTATTACAGATGCACAATGCCAGCTTAAGTACAAGAGGACTGAGACTATAACTTTCTATGATTTGAACCACTCCTGTGAGGCCGGTTTTTGATTCCGATGCTTCACTTCAGTTTTACTGTATCCCTTGGACTTTCTTATTGACGATGAAACACAGAAATTGCTTCCGAATTTAATACAAAGGGCACAATGCTGACTTAAGTACAAGAGGACTGACACTCTAACTTTCTATGATTTGAACCTCTCCTGTGAGTCCAGTTTTAGATTCCGATGCTTCACTTCAGGTTTACTGCATCCCTTGGACCTTCTTATTGACGATGAAACACAGAAATTGCATACGAATTTAATACAAAAGGCACAATGCCGACTTAAGTACAAGAGGACTGACACTCTCAGTTTCTCTTATTTGAACCTCTCCTTTGAGTCCAGTTTTAGATTCCGATGCTTCACTTCAGGTTTACTGTATCCCTTGGACCTTCTTATTGACGATGAAACACAGAAATTTCATCCGAATTTAATACAAAAGGCACAATGCCGACTTAAGTACAACAGGACTGACACTCTTACTTTCTTTGATTTGAACCTCTCCAGTGATTCCAGTTTTAGATTCCGATGCTTCACTTCAGGTTTACTGTATACCTTGGACCTTCTTATTGACGATGAAACACAGAAATTGCATCCGAATTTAATACAAAAGGCACAATGCCGACTTAAGTACAAGAAGACATACACTCTAGCTTTCTATTATTTGAACCTCTCCTGTGAGTCCAGTTTTAGATTCCGATGCTTCACTTCAGGTTTACTGTATCCCTTGGACCTTCTTATTGACGATGAAACACAGAAAGTGCATCCGAATTTAATAAAAAAGGCACAATGCCGACTTAAGTACAGGGGACTGACACTCTAACTTTCTATGATTTGAACCTCTCCTGTGAGTCCAGTTTTAGAATCCGATGCTTCACTTCAGGTTTACTGTATAGCTTGGACCTTCTTATTGACGATGAAACACAGAAATTGCATCCGAATTTAATACAAAAGGCACAATGCCGGCTTAAGTACAAGAGGACTGACACTCTAACTTTCTATGATTTGAAACTCTCTTGTGATTAAAGTTTTTGATTCCGTTGTTTCACTTTAAGTTTACTGTATCCCTTGGACCTTCCTATTGACGATGAAACACAGAAATTACATCCGAATTTAATACAAAAGGCACAATGCCGACTTAAGTACAAGAGGACTGACACTCTAACTTTCTATGATATTAACCACTTCTGTCAGTCCAGTTTTAGATTCCGATGCTTCACTTCAGGTTTACTGTATACCTTGGACCTTCTTATTGACGATGAAACACAGAAATTGCATCCGAATTTAATACAAATGGCAGAATGCCGGCTTAAGTACAAGAGGAGAGAGACTCTAACTTTCTATGATTTGAACCTCTCCTGTGTTCCAGTTTTAGATTCCGATGCTTCACTTCAAGTTTACTGTATCCCTTGGACCTTCTTATTGACGTTGAAACACAGATATTGCATCCGAATTTAATACAAAAGGCACAATGCCGATTTTAGTACATGAGGACTGACACTCTAACTTTCTCTGATTTGAACCTCTCCTGTGAGTCCAGTTTTATATTCCGATGCTTCACTTAAGGTTTACTGTACCCCTTGGACCTTCTTATTGACGATCAAGCACAGAAATTGCATCCGATTTTAATACAAAAGGAACAATGCCGACTTAAGTACAAGAGGACTGACACTCTAACTTTCTCTAATTTGAACCTCTCCAGAGAGTCCAGTTTTTGTTGCCGAGGCTTCACCTCAGGTTTACTGTATCCCTTGGACCTTCTTATTGACGATGAAACACAGAAATTGCATCCGCATTTATACAAAAGGCACAATGCCGACTTAAGTACAAGAGGACTGAGACTCTAACTTTCTATGATTTGAACCACTCCTGTGAGGCCGGTTTTAGATTCCGATGCTTCACTTCAGTTTTACTGTATCCCTTGGACTTTCTTATTGACGATGAAACACAGAAATTGCATCCGAATTTAATACAAAGGGCACAATGCTGACTTAAGTACAAGAGGACTGACACTCTAACTTTCTATGATTTGAACCTCTCCTGTGATTCCACTTTTAGATTCCGATGCTTCACTTCAGGTTTACTGTATCCCTTGGACCTTCTTATTGACGATGAAACACAGAAATTGCATCCGAATGTAATACAAAAGGCACAATGCCGACTTAAGTACAAGAGGAATGACATTCTCAGTTTCTATTATTTGAACCTCTCCTTTGAGTCCAGATTTAGATTCCGATGCTTCACTTCAGGTTTACTGTATCCCTTGGACCTTCTTATTAACGATGAAGCACAGAAATTACATCCGATTTTAATACAAAAGGCACAATGCCGACTTAAGTACAAGAGGACAGACACTCTAATTTTCTATGATTTGAACCTCTCCTGTGAGTCCAGTTTTAGATGTCGAGGCTTCACTTCAGGTTTACTGTATCCCTTGGACCTTCTTATTGACGATGAAACACAGAAATTGCATCCGAATTTAATACAAATGGCACAATGCCGACTTAAGTACAAGAGGACTGACACTCTAACTTTCTATGTTTTGAACCACTCCTGTGAGTCCAGTTTTAGATTCCGATGCTTCACTTCAGGTTTACTGTATCCCTTGGACCTTCTTATTGACGATGAAACACAGAAATTGCATCCGAATTTAATACAAAAGGCACAATGCCGACTTAAGTACAAGAGGACTGACACTCTAACTTTCTATGATTTAAATCTCTCCTGTGAGTCCAGTTTTAGATTCCGATGCTTCACTTCAGGTTTACTGTATCCCTTGGACCTTCTTATTGACGATGAAGCACAGAAATTGCATCCGAATTTAATACAAAAGGCACAATGCCGACTTAAGTACAAGAAGACATACACTCTAACTTACTATTATTTGAACCTCTCCTGTGAGTCCAGTTTTAGATTCCGATGCTTCACTTTAGGTTTACTGTATCCCTTGGACCTTCTTATTGACGATGAAACACAGAAATTGCATCCGAATTTAATAAAAAAGGCACAATGCCGACTTAAGTACAGGGGACTGACACTCTAACTTTCTATGATTTGAACCTCTCCTGTGAGTCCAGTTTTAGAATCCGATGCTTCACTTCAGGTTTACTGTATCCCTTGGACCTTCTTATTGACGATGAAACACAGAAATTGCATCCGAATTCAATACAAAAGGCACAATGCCGGCTTAAGTACAAGAGGACTGACACTCTAACTTTCTATGATTTGAACCTCTCCTGTGATTAAAGTTTTAGATTCCGTTGTTTCACTTCAAGTTTACTGTATCCCTTGGACCTTCTTATTGACGATGAAACACAGAAATTACATCCGAATTTAATACAAAAGGCACAATGCCGACTTAAGTACAAGAGGACTGACACTCTAATTTTCTATGATTTTAACCACTCCTGTGAGTCCAGTTTTAGATTCCGATGCTTCACTTCATGTTTACTGTATACTTTGGACCTTCTTATTGACGATGAAACACAGAAATTGCATCCGAATTTAATACAAAAGGCAGAATGCCGGCTTAAGTACAAGAGGAGTGACACTCCAACTTTTTATGATTTGAACCTCTCCTGTGATTAAAGTTTTAGATTCCGTTGTTTCACTTCAAGTTTACTGTATCCCTTGGACCTTCTTATTGACGATGAAACACAGAAATTACATCCGAATTCAATACAAAAGGCACAATGCCGACTTAAGTACAAGAGGACTGAGACTCTAACTTTCTATGATTTGAACCACTCCTGTGAGGCCGGTTTTAGATTCCGATGCTTCACTTCAGTTTTACTGCATCCCTTGGACTTTCTTATTGACGATGAAACACAGAAATTGCATCCGAATTTAATACAAATGGCACAATGCTGACTTAAGTACACGAGGACTGACACTCTAACTTTCTATGATTTGAACCTCTCCTGTGAGTCCACTTTTAGATTCCGATGCTTCACTTCAGGTTTACTGTATCCCTTGGACCTTCTTATTGACGATGAAACACAGAAATTGCATCCGAATTTAATACAAAAGGCACAATGCCGACTTAAGTACAAGAGGACTGACACTCTAATTTTCTATGATTTGAACCTCTCCTGTGAGTCCAATTTTAGATGTCGAGGCTTCACTTCAGGTTTACTGTATCCCTTGGACATTCTTATTGAGGATGAAACACAGAAATTGCATCCGAATTTAATACAAAAGGCACAATGCCGACATAAGTACAAGAGGACTGACACTCTAACTTTCTATGATTTAAACCTCTCCTGTGAGTCCAGTTTTAGATTCCGATGCTTCACTTCAGGTTTACTGTATCCCTTGGACCTTCTTATTGACGATGAAACACCGAAATTGCATCCGAATTTAATACAAAAGGCACAATGCCGACTTAAGTACAAGAGGACTGTCACTCTACCTTTCTATGATTTGAACCTCTCCTGTGAGTCCAGTTTTCGATTTCGATGCTTCACTTCAGGTTTACTGTATCCCTTGGACCTTCTTATTGACGATGAAACACAGAAATTTCATCCGAATTTAATACAAAAGGCACAATGCCGACTTAAGTATAAGAGGACTGACACTCTTACTTTCTTTGATTTGAACCTCTCCAGTGATTCCAGTTTTAGATTCCGATGCTTCACTTCAGGTTTACTGTATACCTTGGACCTTCTTATTGACGATGAAACACAGAAATTGCATCCGAATTTAATACAAAAGGCACAATGCCGACTTAAGTACAAGAAGACATACACTCTAACTTACTATTATTTGAACCTCTCCTGTGAGTCCAGTTTCAGATTCCGATGCTTCACTTCAGGTTTACTGTATCCCTTGGACCTTCTTATTGACGATGAAACACAGAAATTGCATCCGAATTTAATCAAAAAGGCACAATGCCGACTTAAGTACAGGGGACTGACACTCTAACTTTCTATGATTTGAACCTCTCCTGTGAGTCCAGTTTTAGAATCCGATGCTTCACTTCAGGTTTACTGTATCCCTTGGACCTTCTTATTGACGATGAAACACAGAAATTGCATCCGAATACAATACAAAAGGCACAATGCCGGCTTAAGTACAAGAGGACTGACACTCTAACTTTCTATGATTTGAACCTCTCCTGTGATTAAAGTTTTAGATTCCGTTGTTTCACTTCAAGTTTACTGTATCCCTTGGACCTTCTTATTGACGATGAAACACAGAAATTACATCCGAATTTAATACAAAAGGCACAATGCCGACTTAATTACAAGAGGACTGAGACTCTAACTTTCTATGATTTGAACCACTCCTGTGAGGCCGGTTTTAGATTCCGATGCTTCACTTCAGTTTTACTGTATCCCTTGTACTTTCTTATTGACGATGAAACACAGAAATTGCATCCGAATTTAATACAAAGGGCACAATGCTGACTTAAGTACACGAGGACTGACACTCTAACTTTCTATGATTTGAACCTCTCCTGTGAGTCCACTTTTAGATTCCGATGCTTCACTTCAGGTTTACTGTATCCCTTGGACCTTCTTATTGACGATGAAACACAGAAATTGCATCCGAATTCAATACAAAAGGCACAATGCCGACTTAAGTACAAGAGGACTGACACTCTCAGTTTTTCTTATTTGAACCTCTCCTTTGAGTCCAGATTTAGATTCCGATGCTTCACTTCAGGTTTACTGTATCCCTTGGACCTTCTTATTGACGATGAAGCACAGAAATTACATCCGATTTTAATACAAAAGGCACAATGCCGACTTAAGTACAAGAGGACAGACACTCTAATTTTCTATGATTTGAACCTCTCCTGTGAGTCCAGTTTTAGATGTCGAGGCTTCACTTCAGGTTTACTGTATCAAATGGACCTTCTTATTGACGATGAAACACAGAAATTGCATCCGAATTTAATACAAAAGGCACAATGCCGACTTAAGTACAAGAGGACTGACACTCTAACTTTCTATGTTTTGAACCACTCCTGTGAGTTCAGTTTTAGATGTCGAGGCTTCACTTCAGGTTTACTGTATCCCTTGGTCATTCTTATTGAGGATGAAACACAGAAATTGCATCCGAATTTAATACAAAAGGCACAATGCCGACTTAAGTACAAGAGGACTGACACTCTAACTTTCTATGATTGAAACCTCTCCTGTGAGTCCAGTTTTAGATTCCGATGCTTCACTTCAGGTTTACTGTATCCCTTGGACCTTCTTATTGACGATGAAACACCGAAATTGCATCCGAATTTAATACAAAAGGCATAATGCCGACTTAAGTACAAGAGGACTGACACTCTAACTTTCTATGATTTGAACCTCTCCTGTGAGTCCAGTTTTCGATTTCGATGCTTCACTTCAGGTTTACTGTATCCCTTGGACCTTCTTATTGACGATGAAACACAGAAATTTCATCCGAATTTAATACAAAAGGCACAATGCCGACTTAAGTACAAGAGGACTGACACTCTTACTTTCTTTGATTTGAACCTCTCCAGTGATTCCAGTTTTAGATTCCGATGCTTCACTTCAGGTTTACTGTATACCTTGGACCTTCTTATTGACGATGAAACACAGAAAATGCATCCGAATTTAATACAAAAGGCTCAATGCCGACTTAAGTACAAGAGGACTGGGACTCTAACTTTCTATGATTTGAACCACTCCTGTGAGGCCGGTTTTAGATTCCGATGCTTCACTTCAGTTTTACTGTATCCCATGGACTTTCTTATTGACGATGAAACACAGAAATTGCATCCGAATTTAATACAAAGGGCACAATGCTGACTTAAGTACAAGAGGACTGACACTCTAACTTTCTATGATTTGAACCTCTCCTGTGAGTCCACTTTTAGATTCCGATGCTTCACTTCAGATTTACTGTATCCCTTGGACCTTCTTATTGACGATGAAACACAGAAATTGCATCCGAATTTAATACAAAAGGCACAATGCCGACATAAGTACAAGAGGACTGACACTCTCAGTTTCTCTTATTTGAACCTCTCCTTTGAATCCAGATTTAGATTCCGATGCTTCACTTCAGGTTTACTGTATCCCTTGGACCTTCTTATTGACGATGAAGCACAGAAATTACATCCGATTTTAATACAAAAGGCACAATGCCGACTTAAGTACAAGAGGACAGACACTCTAATTTTCTATGATTTGAACCTCTCCTGTGAGTCCAGTTTTAGATGTCGAGGCTTCACTTCAGGTTTACTGTATCCCTTGGACCTTCTTATTGACGATGAAACACAGAAATTGCATCCGAATTTAATACAAAAGGCACCATGCCGACTTAAGTACAAGAGGACTGACACTCTAATTTTCTATTATTTGAACCTCACCTGTGAGTCCAGTATTTGATTCCGATGCTTCACTTCAGGTTTACTGTACCCCTTGGACCTTCTTATTGACGATGAAGCACAGAAATCGCGTCCGATTTTAATGCAAAAGGAACAACGCCGACTTAAGTACAAGAGGACTGACACTCAAACTTTCTATGATTTGAACCTCACCTGTGAGTCCAGTTTTCGATTCCGATACTTCACTTCAGGTTTACTGTATCCCTTGGACCTTCTTATTGACGATGAAACACAGAAATTTCATCCGAATTTAATACAAAAGGCACAATGCCGACTTAAGTACAAGAGGACTGACACTTTTACTTTCTTTGATTTGAACCTCTCCAGTGATTCCAGTTTTAGATTCCGATGCTTCACTTCAGGTTTACTGTATACCTTGGACCTTCTTATAGACGATGAAACACAGAAATTGCATCCGAATTTAATACAAAAGGCACAATGCCGACTTAAGTACAAGAAGACATACACTCTAACTTTCTATTATTTGAACCTCTCCTGTGAGTCCAGTTTTAGATTCCGATGCTTCACTTCAGGTTTACTGTATCCCTTGGACCTTCTTATTGACGGTGAAACACAGAAATTGCATCCGAATTTAATAAAAAAGGCACAATGCCGACTTAAGTACAGGGGACTGACACTCTAACTTTCTATGATTTGAACCTCACCTGTGAGTCCAGTTTTAGATTCCGATGCTTCACTTCAGGTTTACTGTATCCCTTGGACCTTCTTATTGACGTTGAAACACAGATATTGCATCCGAATTTAATACAAAAGGCACAATGCCGATTTTAGTACATGAGGACTGACACTCTAACTTTCTCTGATTTGAACCTCTCCTGTGAGTCCAGTTTTATATTCCGATGCTTCACTTCAGGTTTACTGTACCCCTTGGACCTTCTTATTGACGATCAAGCACAGAAATTGCATCCGATTTTAATACAAAAGGAACAATGCCGACTTAAGTACAAGAGGACTGACACTCTAACTTTCTCTAATTTGAACCTCTCCAGAGAGTCCAGTTTTTGTTGCCGAGGCTTCACCTCAGGTTTACTGTATCCCTTGGACCTTCTTATTGACGATGAAACACAGAAATTGCATCCGCATTTATACAAAAGGCACAATGCCGACTTAAGTACAAGAGGACTGAGACTCTAACTTTCTATGATTTGAACCACTCCTGTGAGGCCGGTTTTAGATTCCGATGCTTCACTTCAGTTTTACTGTATCCCTTGGACTTTCTTATTGACGATGAAACACAGAAATTGCATCCGAATTTAATACAAAGGGCACAATGCTGACTTAAGTACAAGAGGACTGACACTCTAACTTTCTATGATTTGAACCTCTCCTGTGAGTCCACTTTTAGATTCCGATGCTTCACTTCAGGTTTACTGTATCCCTTGGACCTTCTTATTGACGATGAAACACAGAAATTGCATCCGAATTTAATACAAAAGGCACAATGCCGACTTAAGTACAAGAGGAATGACATTCTCAGTTTCTATTATTTGAACCTCTCCTTTGAGTCCAGATTTAGATTCCG